>NC_089820.1:62456880-62593147 GCF_029633855.1 Hoplias malabaricus
CACACCGCACTCCTCACAGACAGTCACCCGGACGAAACCCACGTGGACACAGGGAGAACACACCACACTCCTCACAGACAGTCACCTGGAGGAAACCCACGCAGACACAGGGAGAACACACCACACTCCTCACAGACAGTCACCTGGAGGAAACCCACACAGACACAGAGAGAACACACCACACTCCTCACAGACAATCACCTGGAGGAAACCCACACAGACACAGAGAGAACACACCACACTCCTCACAGACAGTCACCTGGAGGAAACCCACGCAGACACAGGGAGAACACACCGCACTCCTCACAGACAGTCATCCGGACGAAACCCACGTGGACACAGGGAGAACACACCACACTCCTCACAGACAGTCACCTGGAGGAAACCCACGCAGACACAGGGAGAACACACCACACTCCTCACAGACAGTCACCCGGACGAAACCCACGCAGACACAGGGAGAACACACCACACTCCTCACAGACAGTCACCCGGACGAAACCCACGCAGACACAGGGAGAACACACCACACTCCTCACAGACAGTCACCCGGAGGAAACCCACATAAACACAGGGAGAACACACCACACTCCTCACAGACAGTCACCTGGAGGAAACCCACGCAGACACAGGGAGAACACACCACACTCCTCACAGACAGTCACCCGGACGAATCCCACGCAGACACAGGGAGAACACACCACACTCCTCACAGACAGTCACCCGGAGGAAACCCACGCAGACACAGGGAGAACACACCACACTCCTCACAGACAGTCATCCGGACGAAACCCACACAGACACAGGGAGAACACACCACACTCCTCACAGACTGCACCACCGTGCGGCCCGATATTTACGTTACACTCCAAATAAATTATATTACGTTCTTCTGTTATTTTCTTCTGCTTCCAAAAAATGCCCCTTCCATATGCAATGCATCATCGCATGTTGTGTTCCTTTTGTTTAAATTTCCAAATTCCAAGTAGGGAATTTAAACCGAAAAACCCCACAAGTGGCAGAGCCTCTCCAGAACCATTCATATATTTTACTGCCCACGTAACAACGGCCAAACTGAAGGACAAACCACAGAGCACAGAGTAAATAATAAATAATAAATAAATAAAAGCCATGCCTATAATTTTCCTTTAACCTTCAGACAGTCAGTATTGTGTAATTCCATCTGTCCAGGAGAATAGTGGCTGACCAAATGCCATGGAGAGCCATTGAGTTCTGAAGTTCAGCCTCAGTGTGAGAGCAGAGATACACTCTTAACCTTTCATTTCTCTGCATAAAGAGCAGTGCTCGGAAATGTTACGCAACAGAGCAGAAAGAACTGGATGGGCCACAGGTGAGTGTTAGCGTATCCTCGACAGATCGTTGTTTATTTGCTTTATTATTAAATGAATACGTTGTAGAAAAAAAATGATCGGCTCTTTTCTTTCCAGATTAGACCAGTTCATGGTCGTGGAGGTAGTACTCCCATCTACTTCCACCAGCCCTTCCTGGGGGATCCCAGCATTGTGAGGCCAGCCAGGAGGCTTAGTCCATCCAGAAGGTCCTGGGTTTACTTCGGGGGTTTCCCACAGGGAGATAACTACGGGGTACACTTATCAGATGCCCTAGCCACCTCAGCGGGCTCCTGTTGATGTGGATCTTCCTCATCACCACTGGTGAGAGTGGACGGAGCTTTGCCTTGCTTCTCAGTATGATACCTCTTCACCAGTGCAGTCAGATAACAGCATTACGGCAGCTGCCATAACTTATGTATGGTCGATGGTACCTATGGACAACCACCTGAGATACTCCTCAACAGGGGATAGGTTCTTAACACTTACCTGAAGGGAGCATCCCATCCTCCTCTAGGAGATTTGAGGTGCTTATTTGCATGCCAACTGCTTTACAATCCTGACATTTCAAGTTCAGTTGAAGATATTATATATTAGGGCAATGTCATCAGCTGGTAAAATCATGGAACTTAAAACACTGCCACGTAAGAGGGCGGCACGGTGGTGCAGCAGGTAGGTGTCGCAGTCACACAGCTCTAGAGACCTGGAGGTTGTTGGTTCAATTCCCGCTCCGGATGACTGTCTGTGAGGAGTGTGGTGTGTTCTCCCTGTGTCTGAGTGGGTTTCCTCCGGGTGACTGTCTGTGAGGAGTGTGGTGTGTTCTCCCTTTGTCTGCGTGGGTTTCCTCCGGGTGACTGTCTGTGAGGAGTGTGGTGTGTTCTCTCTGTGTCTGCATGGGTTTCCTCCGGGTGACTGTCTGTGAGGAGTGTGGTGTGTTCTCCCTGTGTCTGCATGGGTTTCCTCCGGGTGACTGTCTGTGAGGAGTGTGGTGTGTTCTCCCTTTGTCTGCGTGGGTTTCCTCCGGGTGACTGTCTGTGAGGAGTGTGGTGTGTTCTCTCTGTGTCTGCGTGGGTTTCCTCCGGGTGACTGTCTGTGATGAGTGTGGTGTGTTCTCCCTGTGTCTGCGTGGGTTTCCTCCGGATGACTGTCTGTGAGGAGTGTGGTGTGTTCTCTCTGTGTCTGCGTGGGTTTCCTCCGGGTGACTGTCTGTGAGGAGTGTGGTGTGTTCTCTCTGTGTCTGCGTGGGTTTCCTCCGGGTGACTGTCTGTGAGGAGTGTGGTGTGTTCTCTCTGTGTCTGCATGGGTTTCCTCCGGGTGACTGTCTGTGAGGAGTGTGGTGTGTTCTCTCTGTGTCTGCGTGGGTTTCCTCCGGGTGACTGTCTGTGAGGAGTGTGGTGTGTTCTCCCTGTGTATGCGTGGGTTTCCTCCGGGTGACTGTCTGTGAGGAGTGTGGTGTGTTCTCCCTGTGTATGCGTGGGTTTCCTCCGGGTGACTGTCTGTGAGGAGTGTGGTGTGTTCTCTCTGTGTCTGCGTGGGTTTCCTCCGGGTGACTGTCTGTGAGGAGTGTGGTGTGTTCTCCCTGTGCCTATGTGGGTTTCCTCCGTGTGCTCCGTTTTTTTCCCACAGTCCAAAAAAAACACACGTTGGTAGGTGGATTGGCGACTCAAAAGTGTCCGTCGGTGTGAGTGAATGTGTGAGTGTGTGTCTGTGTTGCCCGGTGAAGGACTGGCTCCCCCTCCAGGGTGTATTCCTGTCTTGCACCCAATGATTCCAGGTAGACCCTGGACCCACTGCGACCCTAAATTGGATAAGCGGTTATAGATAATGAATGAATGAATGAATGAAAATATGTAAGAGCATATGGTCACTGTCTGATTAAAAATACATATCACCATTATTAGCAGTATTCACTTTTTTACATGTGTTATATGTGGGCATTAATCTCTGTCTGTTCATAGCTATTATCAAAATGACCAATGAGAAGCTGAAAAATCACACAGTGATTAAAACCACGTATCTCCCGCCTCCCCCATTCTCCCGGTACTGAGTGTCTGTGCTAAAGTTAACAACTAATTAAATTAGGATCACGTTAAATATTAGAGAGGCGCGGCTATAATTAATCACAATAAGGATGAAATATGTTGATTTTAATCAAGTATAGGACTGTTTGCTAAAGCATGGGTTCATAGCTGCAGTGTTTAAGGAGAACACGCTGCAGGCTGCAGCCCCACGGAGGTGGACGGCGCTCGTTGGAATTCACTAAAAGAAATTCGCATTTGACAATATTTGCTGTCTTAAAAACACATTTAGGACATGCTCCCAATAAAGATATTTATTTCTGAGCTGTAATGGATATAAACATCTGTGGGGTTTTATACTGTTACCTTCAGAGAAAGGAAAAGTTAGCTTTTTGGAGATACGTGTTTTTAACAGCAACGATATGTTGACTTATTGTCACCTTGAAAATTAAGAAAACATCAAAAAAAAAACATTGTTGTCCACATTTTCACACAACTGTATTCTAGCCCACATTAAGTAGGTCAAAAGGTCACCAGCCAAACAGGGAGTCCTTACCCCATGAGTAACAGTGCAAATCTAAACGCCATTTGCACTACTGAGCCACTAGGGGGCCCTAATGAGCACAGAACATGTATTGATTATTTTGATTGTTTGTTTGTTTATTATTGAAGATATGAAAATTAAAATGAAGTGGCAGAAAAACAGAAATATTTCAAGAGTAAATACATTAAATGAATTTTTTTTTTCACAAATACTTCACTGCTCTAGCACTAGAATGGCTCCAAAATTTCCCCAAATCACTCCACATCACTCCCATGAAGAGAGAGAACCTGACTTTTTCAAATACCATCCCATTAGGCAAATGGAAAGTTTGTTCTCTTTCAAATTAGCACTTTTAGCTCTCGGTAATTTGGGTCATTTGGGTCAATGGTTCGGCATCCCTCTGAAAAGATGGAGCCCAGGAAGTGCTCCAGAAGTAGTGCTTTAAAAGAGCCAATGAGGGGAAACGATTTCACTTCGTGGGGGGGTGGAGGAGGTGGGGTGGGGGTCTCCAAGGCGTAATGCACAAAGGCGGCTAATTGCACTGATTTGGAGAAATCTGCCCCCCCTGTTTCTTCTTGGAACGGGCTTTGAAATAGCCCCAGCATTAGGAAGAAAGAATGTCTCCAATGGTCTTTGCTTTCATTCTTCCTCTTCGCCCCCCCCCCCCCCACCCCTCATATTACGGCAGCTTTTACAAACAAAAGCCTGCGTGAATGTACGGGAACATTTCAAAGAGTTCCCGTTGCCCACGAAGCACCCACCTTATTGGCGCTAATCAGAGTGTGGCCTGGCAACGGGCAAATTCATAGCTGTTCTTTTGCGTGTGGCTCACATTAAAGGCTTGACATACTGGTCACTTTTTTTGTCTTTAAAGTGTGACGCTTCGCACTTTTTTCCTTTATCTCTTCTTCTTCTTCTTCTTCTTTTGCGACCTCGCAACAAGGTTTCGTCCCTTTTCATCATCAAAGCCGAGCGGGTCTTCCTTTGGTTTCTACAGTAGAGCGCCGCACGAGTCAGAGAAAGAGCGCTCGACTTGGAATGAAAAAATATTGTAATAATATTCAGCATCAGGGAGATAATCCTTTCTCTGGTCTCTTTAATAGGAGAAGCTTAGAATGGCACACAAAACAGCACCATCTGCTCTCCAATAGTGGCTGCCTCTGCTGGACTATAATCCACAGATCAACTGCACATGGAAATTAGGGCCATAAAGAAGAGACAGAGTGAGCTTTTCTGTCCCTCTCCTGTCCCTGTTCGGTGGAAATGAAAATGAGAGCTTATCAGGGAGCGGCTTCTTAGGTCGAGATTGCCGCAAACTGAATGAAAAAAAAAAAAAGCTCTGAGATGAGTTCAGCAGTTCAGTTAAACATCCACCAAAAGAAAGCTATCTTTTTTTTCAATTGGAGCTGGAGGGCCCAAGAGGTTTGAGACCCCCCTTTCGGTGAAATCCATCCAGCCATGACAAGCTAATGAGAGGTTTCATCCATTTACATGAATCTGTGGAGCTGAGGGAAAGTGTTGATGGCACAGAGGCTTGCGTTGTCATTCAATCTCGCCTTTTGGGCGTAATAACGCTCCGGCACTTGATTGGGCTCTTTTTGTGCATCTGCACTGAATGGCGAGCCTCAACTGAGACATACGAGAGTTGACATAATCGCTTTAGAATGCTCGGCCATTGATTCGATCCCAAAAGCTGAACGTGCTTCACTCTGAATCCTAATATGCTTCTGAGCACCGGTTCTTCTGAATATCACACAATACAATTATCACAGGGAAGACAACTATCAACCTGAATACGCAGCCGTGGAAAGAGTCCGTGTTGGAATCAATGTGGTAAAATGTATCGGAAGCTAATTACAGAGTAATAAATACAACCAATTTTTGTGTCTGGTTTAAAGGCAATGATAGCGACCTGATTTTAAATGAGGTTTATTTGTGATTGTTTACTTCTTTCTGAATAAAACTGTTGAATTTTTTAAATCCAGTAAGACAGAATGCCTCATGATGGTAGAGCGCACTCAAGTTACGTTTTAAATGGAGCTTGAGAAACAGTTGATGGATTAAATTGGAAGAAGCCAATCTACACTTCCTTCCAAACGTATCCTTGTCAGCAGTGGGCATCTTTTCACTTGACGAAACTGCAGTGGAAAAGTACAGAAAATTTCATATATTTCAGTGTCTGTGTGGGTTTCCTCCGGGTGACTATCTGTGAGGAGTGTGGTGTGTTCTCCCTGTGTCTGCGTGGGTTTCCTCCGGGTGACTATCTGTGAGGAGTGTGGTGTGTTCTCCCTGTGTCTGCGTGGGTTTCCTCCGGGTGACTGTCTGTGAGGAGTGTGGTGTGTTCTCCCCGTGTCTGAGTGGGTTTCCTCCGGGTGACTGTCTGTGAGGAGTGTGGTGTGTTCTCTCTGTGTCTGCGTGGGTTTCCTCCGAGTGACTGTCTGTGAGGAGTGTGGTGTGTTCTCTCTGTGTCTGCGTGGGTTTCCTCCGGGTGACTGTCTGTGAGGAGTGTGGTGTGTTCTCCCTGTGTCTGCGTGGGTTTCCTCCGGGTGACTGTCTGTGAGGAGTGTGATGTGTTCTCCCTGTGTCTGCGTGGGTTTCCTCCGGGTGACTGTCTCTGAGGAGTGTGGTGTGTTCTCCCTGTGTCTGCGTGGGTTTCCTCCGGGTGACTGTCTGTGAGGAGTGTGGTGTGTTCTCCCTGTGTCTGCGTGGGTTTCCTCCGGGTGACTGTCTGTGAGGAGTGTGGTGTGTTCTCCCTGTGTCTGCGTGGGTTTCCTCCGGGTGCTCCGGTTTTCTCCCAGAGTCCAAAAACACACATTGGTAGGTGGATTGGAGACTCAAAAGTGTCCGTAAGTGTGTGTGTGTTTCCCTGTGAAGGACTGGCGCCCCCTCCAGGGTGTATTCCCGCCTTGCGCCCAATGATTCCAGGTTGGCTCTGGACCCACCGTGACCCTGAACTGGATAAGGGTTACAGACAATGAATGAATGAATGAATGAAAACAAGTGCTTATCTAAGACTAAAAAATATACATACATTTTAAATAAGCTTCATCGTTTATCCAATGTTTTAGGCCATTTTCTGTGTACATTTTAAAGGATACAACGGTTTGAAAATGTTATTTCGAGAAATAAATACAATTTCTGTTAATAACCTGGTGGTAGAGGTTTTTATGTAATGTGTGTAGGAGTGGATCAGAGACAGCAGAGCTGCTAGAGTTTTTAAACCCACCACTCAGGTCATACCTGCTCTGTGGTGGTCCTATGAGGGTGCTGATCACTGAAGAGCTACTAAGTGCTCCTGTGTGATCAGTGGAGTTGATGAAATAGACAATGAGTGTAGATACACGGTTCCTAATCCAGTGATCGTTCCGTGTACTCAGTAACAAACCGCACTAGCACTAGCATCCTCTCACTACCACGGTGGAATTGTAAAAGCTTGGCCAGGTGCTCTTTTAGCATGCTAATATTGTTGTGGCCTGGTGCTATAGCCACTGGCAGGTGGTTGAGTGATGGCTAGCCCCATCATTGCTTCTCCTCGGTAAAGCTCTGATATGTATCCGTCCTGCTGGGCGGATGGAAGAGACTTATCTCCTCTGATAAACCCCTGGGCTCCTCAGGAGGCTCTCAGTCGAAAGGTCACGCCACCTTGCCACGAATAAGACTGGGATCTGCCGAGTGCATGCTTCATATCCATAGCATCTACCTACGAGACCCACACAAACAGAAAATACACACTCACAAGATCCAGCCAGAGAAGGTGAAGGCACCCCCTTTGTGACCGGCCCTGAATAGCATTTCAATATCAGTCTCTGCCTTCTGGCTCCAGCGTATACCTCCTCCCTCCCTTCGGTGTCAATGGAACAGCATGCTTGCTTATCGAGGCCGGGGGGGTGGGGGGAGGGAGGAGGCAGTGGGGGAGATGGAGAGACAGGTTGACACTGTTTGCTACCCAAACTGTTCCTCGCAGCCAAAAGAGGGACGGCAAACGCGAGACGGCCCGAGCCAGACAGGAAGGGGGTAGAGGAGGGGGATCAGGAGGAATCACCGCCCTCTGGCTAAGGCTCCAGAGCCTCGGCGACTCGTCCAGCTATCAGGAGAGGCCTTCCAGCTCGCTCCTCTATAGGATGACATGACTGCTTATTATTCATAGAGGCACTGAGGTAGAGATAAAGCGGCATGCGCCGCCCGCTACTGTGTCCTGCATGCCTGGCTGACCACGCCACTGAAAAGCCAGGGCCAAGGATGGAGGAAAATTTCTCCGCAAGCGCACATGACTGAGGTGCAAGCTCTCACTGTAATGCCGGAGAATCCGAGCCCAAAAAAACGTCATCCCGAACATAACGAGCGACCCCCGGCAGGGGTTGTTGACATGTATAAAAACGTAGCTTTCAAGCATGGGCGAGCTGATGCAAATGAGTCAGTTTTAAAATGGCAAGCGTACCAACGCCTGCGGCTCGCTCCTTAAAAAGACCCAGGGGTCACGTTACAGGTCTGACCCCCTCATAAAGTGCTCAAAGAGCGGAGCGACAAACATTACAGTCTGAGGAAATGGACTGTGGCCAAGTGGAGAGCTGTAAAATAGCATTCGATGAATGCTTCAACTAAATTTATCTCTTAGAGTGCATTGTTTCCTTCTGCTAAGTGTATGAAGCTGTTAAAGCTAAGAATATGTTACATCTCTCACTCTGTTTTCTTATTAAAGGAACACTATATATTATTTATACCTTAAATTTACAGCATCAAAATCATTGTGATGCTTCACTGCCTGTAATAGGACTGCAACTCTATGTAACCTGTGGAGGAGGGTAGAAAACCCATTGAATCCAGTAGAGGGCTTTAATTACACTGGGGGAGCCCCAGAAGCAAAACAAAAAGTACCTGATGTTCCTTTAAAGTGTGTACAGAGAGCATATCAAGTTTTAGGAATACCATTCTCCAGTTCCAGTTCTTCAGTGTGTCTTGCGCTGGCACGAGTGGATCAGACACATCAGTTGCTGCTCGAGTTTTTAACATTGTGTCCACTCACTGTCCTCTGTTAGAAACACTTACCTGATTGGTCCACCTTGTAGATGTAAAGTCAGAGTCGGTAGCTCAGTTGATCATCCTCTGGTCCTTCATCATTGGATACAGGACGTCACCTACAGGACACTTTTGAAAACTTGAGTAGCACTGCTGTGCCTGATCCAGTCGTACCATTAATACGCATATTAACTGACAAAATGGACACCGAGTGGAGATACAAGGTGTTAGGTGTTCCTAATCCAGTGATCATTCCGTGTATAACTTCTAAGTTGACTATCACAGCTGAAAACAGGTTTAGGATTCAACCATTTGCTTTCATATATGTGCGGTTTGGACATTTTGTCATTTCACTGGCGCATCCCCAGCGTGACACATTAACCAACTGTTGAGATTGCTTCCTTGAAAGAACAAGGTTAAGTGCTACGCTCAAGGGCAGAGTGTCACTAGCCTTTAGCCTTCACGGTCTCTTGAGTCACGGCCAAATCTAATGCACTGACGGATGCACTAGCTCCTCCATTAGCGGACGTCTCCCTGTGCCCTAGATATTTTTAGAGTATAGGAATATGCTGATAGATGGACGGCTTTTTGAGATCACAGGTAGAAAGCTTTGGATGTCTGATCTCTCTCCTCTTGAAGTTGGGTGTGAGAGACACGTTTACTGACAGGGTTTAAATACATGATGAACGCTGTCCTCTGCTGGTGAGAAAGCAGATTTCAGGTGCAGCAAACACCCACAACAATATCCAACTTCTTAGAAACCTCTGATCTGCCATGTATAGGTAAACACATAAAATTGAGAGTGGTCTGTATCCCATAATATCCAGCCAGAATGTATTTGGGTTTTGATCAGTTATGAGAGCCAGACACTAATAAAGCCCCGTGTGTTTGTCCAATCCCTTGTTGCCTCTTATATATCCCAGTATTTCGTGCTCGCTGCCCTAGAAATAAAGGTGATCAAACACAGCATGGGTACTCAGGTACAGTATGGGACACTCTGCAATGGCAATGATGGCATCTTCTTCAAACACTCTCAGAAAAACTGTCCCTGTGGTGGTACCCTCAGTGCTAATCAGTACTTTTAGTTAGAGAACATAATAGTACCGTAATCTATAACCGTAGCTTTTAAAGCTGTTAATGCCCCATTTCACCTTCAGTATTTATATTATTTTTTATTTTAGAGATTTCAAGCGAATGTAATGTACCTTTAGGGAACACAACTAGACGTTAACACGTTTTAAAGGTACATTTACATTGTTTGTACTTTTAGTGATAAAGCACATATACAGTACCTTTATATTCTGAGTACTATATAATAAAAATAATAGGAATTATTATTATTAGTAGTAGTAGTAATAGTAATAGTTGTAGTGGTATGATAAGATTATAGAATAATGGTAAATTGGAGCAGCATGGTGGTGCAGCAGGTAGCTGTCACAGTCACACAGCTCCAGGGACCTGGAGGTTGTGGGTTTGAGTCCCGCTCCGGATGACTGTCTGTGAGGAGTTTGGTGTGTTCTCTCTGTGTCTGCGTGGGTTTCCTCCGGATGACTGTCTGTGAGGAGTGTGGTGTGTTCTCCCTGTGTCTGCGTGGGTTTCCTCCGGGTGACTGTCTGTGAGGAGTATGGTGTGTTCTCTCTGTGTCTGCGTGGGTTTCCTGCTCTGGGTGACTGTCTGTGAGGAGTGTGGTGTGTTCTCGCTGTGTCTGCGTGGGTTTCCTCCGGGTGACTGAGGAGTGTGGTGTGTTCTCCCTGTATCTGCGTGGGTTTCCTCCGGGTGACTGTCTGTGAGGAATGTGGTGTGTTCTCCCTGTGTCTGCGTGGGTTTCCTCCGGGTGACTGAGGAGTGTGGTGTGTTCTCCCTGTGTCTGCATGGGTTTCCTCCGGGTGACTGTCTGTGAGGAGTGTGGTGTGTTCTTCCTGTGTCTGCGCGGGTTTCCTCTGTGTGCTCCGGTTTCCTCCAAAAACACACATTGGTAGATGGATTGGCAACTCAAAAGTGTCCGTAGGTGTGAGTGTGTGAGTGAATGTGTGTCTGCTTCGCCCTGTGAAGGACTGGTGCCCCCTCCAGGGTGTGTTCCTGCCTTGTGCCCAATGATTCCAGGTAGGCTCTGGACCCACCGTGACCCTGAACTGGATAAGGGTTACAGATAATGAATGAATGAAAAAATGAAAAAAAAAAAAAACATGAAGTAAAGATTAAAACAAGAAATGACCTTATTTTAGAATTGTATAAAATCCTAAAATAATGCTAATTAATGCTAGTTCTTGTTTCTTCCTATTACTTAATGATTAATTGTGACATTATCTAACCAGTTAGTGAGGCTTATTATGGTCCTAAGCATTGTGAATTATGTATCCTTTATGTAGTGTTACCATTATGTATATTATTATTATTATTATTATTATTATTATTATTATTAATATTATTATTATTATTATTATTATTATTATTATTAATATTATTTTCTTCGGATTTCTATTGTCTTTGGATTTCTGGATTTCTGGATCCTCATTTTATGGATAATGTATTTATATGAGTTTGAATGCATTACTCAAGGTCCTTCTCCCTGTGTTTGTTTTTAGCCAGGTATCATCCATCAGATCTGAAGGATATGACATCTTGAGCATCATACATTATGGTGCTCTTATTGTCAAATAAATCATACACCACACCGTTTGGTAGAGAACCAGCAGAGCTGTACACCAGTGAGCTGCAGCACCGAGGTAGATACGGTGCAGTTCAGTGCTGTTATTAGGCTCCAAACAGTCGCTCTCCAAACAAAACCATGTCTCTCTATTTTTCTACAGAGTGTGAACAGATCAGCAGTGTGAAACATTCACCAATGATGGACCAGTAGAAATGTTCCAAACATAAACACAAACACGGTTTTACTGTCAGTGCAGACGTGCCACTACATTTAATCCATTCCTGGCAGTGAACACAAACACACACAAGCACACACACACAGAGCGGCGAGCAGCCATCTCAGCGCCCGGGGAGCAGTAGGGGTTCAGGGGAATGTTGAGGAGAAGATGGAACTGTATCTGCACCCCCCAAAACAGACAAATGCTCCTCCTGCTTGAGTAGAAGTGGAGACACTTCAGACCCAAGCCTTCTTTTCTAAGCTTTAGAACACGACTGCCCCCTATGGGCCATATCTTATGGGCCACAACTGCCCCCCTATATTCAACAACTGTCCCCTATGGACACACAAATGAATCGTATAATCCACGACTGCACCTATGACCAAAGACTGCCCCCTGTAGGCCACTTATGGAACATGACTAAAACATGTGGACCACAAGAGCCTCATATGGGCAATGATTCCCCCTATAGGTGCCTCCTATGTGCTACAGCTGACTGCCTCATATGGGCAATGACTGTCTGCTATACACCATGAACCCCCTATAGCCCATGACTGACACCTGTGGGACACAACTGTCCCCTGTGGTTCAAGGCTGCCCCCTATAGGCCACATGTACATTGTATAAATCACAAGGGTGAGACAAGGTTGACCTCTATGAGCCACAGCAGCCCCCAATGGACCACAGCTGCCTCATATGGGCAATGACTACCCCAATGCCACAACTAAGGCTGCCCCGCCTCTGCCTCGACTGCCTCCTATGGGCCACAACTACACCATCCAAGTACTTTTTATTAAAACTCTTCCCTTCATTTTTTTCATTCAGCATCAGTATATATTGATGCCAGTTGATGCGTAGATAAAAAAGTGCTGTCAAGTTTGCAAGTATAGGGTTTTCTTAAAGAAACTGGCAGATAAACATCACAAAAACCCAGCGTAAAATGAACCGCAGAACATCTACACCTCAGCCCACGGTGATAAACATACAGTCAGACAGCTACAGACATCTACACAGTCCTGGGTTCTTCCAGCAATGGATATGCTCCTTTCAACAATAGCAAATCCATCAAATCCTGAAACACGGCTTTGGCTGCTCAGAAATGATTGATCTACCTGGAGAGTGTGTCTGACTTGATCAAATCCAGGGTTATGGAATAGGAGGAGGAGGAGGAGGAGGAGGAGGGGGAGGGGGAGAGGAAGGAACAGAGCCTCGGACTTAGTTTCTGTGACTTGCAGCCGCTCTGTGTCTTATTCCTCGTGCCCTGTGGCCAGATCGGACGCAACGGGGCTGACACCTGCCTTCAGAAGACTCCTCCGCTTCTCCTCTATGCATTTACCTATCAAAGATTTTCAAAGTTTCTCTTCGATGGGAAGATTTTTTTGATTTCTTTTCACCCTCTCACAGCTGTCTCGGCTCAGCTGGACACTTGAAGACTGAATTAAAGATTTAAAAATTTAAAGATTTAAACCTTGAAAGATTTATGGCCCAATTACCATGTGCCAAAGCAGCACCAAGGCCGTCCTCTGACTAGTGCTGGGTTTTCTAGAGTGGCTCGTGGTGTAGAGCTATAAAACCCAACTGATATTCAACTCGCAATTTTTATATTGCAGTATATTTACAGACATTATGGGTCCATGGCCTTAGGGTAAACCGAGGCCCTGTTTACACTTGGCCTTAAATGGGACATATTATGAAAGCTATCACTTGTTCAGTGCATGGGAGCTTTAAAGTGGGGTTCTGATGTGACTACCAACCTAAGACCTGTGAAATAAGACCACCCTGTCGGTTTTCTGTGGACTACCTATGTCTGAAAACATGGGTCCGGGTCCCGCTCCGGGTGACTGTCTGTGAGGAGTGTGGTGTGTTCTCTCTGTGTCTGCGTGGGTTTCCTCCAGGTGACTGTCTGTGAGGAGTGTGGTGAGTTCTCTCTGTGTCTGCGTGGGTTTCCTCCGGGTGACTGTCTGTGAGGAGTGTGGTGTGTTCTCCCTGTGTCTGCGTGGGTTTCCTCCGGGTGACTGTCTGTGAGGAGTGTGGTGTGTTCTCCCTGTGTCTGCGTGGGTTTCCTCCGGGTGACTGTCTGTGAGGAGTGTGGTGTGTTCTCCCTGTGTCTGCGTGGGTTTCCTCCGGGTGACTGTCTGTGAGGAGTGTGGTGTGTTCTCCCTGTGTCCACGTGGGTTTCCTCCGGGTGACTGTCTGTGAGGAGTGTGGTGTGTTCTCCCTGTGTCTGCGTGGGTTTACTCCGGGTGCTCCGGTTTCCTCCCACGGTCCAAAAACACACGTTGGTAGGTGGATTGGTCACTCAAATGATTCCAGGTAGACTCTGGACCCACCACAACCCTGAACTGGATAAGCGCTTACAGATAATGTATGAATAAATGAATGAAAACATGGGATAAAATAATAATAATGACAACATAATGATAATAATGACTCCTTGTCGGAGTCTCTCCAATCACAGCCCTGGACACACGTTTATGTTTGTGTGTGTGTGTGTGTGTGTGCAGAGAAAAGGATAAACAGAGCGAAACAAACACAAGAAGAGCAAAGAAATAAGACCACTGTAAAAATACTGATCAGAGGAGTGTTTCTCAAAAGCATCACTGAAAACTACAGTAGAACAGTTGAGCCATTCACATGAGGCCTGTCCCTAAACCTAGTGAGCTGCCTAGGTAGGCTCTGACTACGTCGTCGGCAGCGTTCTAACCAATGTCTGAATGAGAAGCTGTAGTTAGAGATCGATTGCATCACGGCTGTGAATGAATGCAACCAGTGGACGGATTCCGCGTTCTCATTTTATCACAATTTTAATGTTTTTTGCTCTGGGAGAAGTGCGAAACAGACAGGAGACGTGCTCTTGCTGCATCATGGGACTTCCTTTACGGCTAAGGAAGGGTTCGGTGCTGCCATACAATCTGTCCAGATTAAGGTATCTCAGTAGGCAGCGTATTTAAGGTGTCTTTGAATTGGGACAGCTAGAAGACTGCACAAGTGTCTTATGCAGTTATACTTGTGCGTTGGTGTGTCTGCATTTACACCACCAAAACACTACAGCTGAATCTCAAATATCTTCTTCCACCCTATATAGTGCATAATATAAGTCATATAATAATGGTTTCTGCATAATATAAGTCATATAATAAAGTAATTTATAATGGGCTTTAACCTTCAGCGTTTCCTGTCTATAATTTAGAGCACTCTCTGTGTGCAGTTGTATTCGTTTTATTATTTGTGAAGTGTAATACTTAGGGAGTAGGGTGTGATTGGGAACAGAGGGTTTCTGCACTGACGGGAAAGAACCGAATTCAACGCTGGCACTTTTTCCCCCACATCTCTTTTTCCCATTTGTTCTGTGACGTCTAAACCAACACTTGAGGAAAATCTCACCATGAATTTGCTGCCGTCTGGAAGTCTTTGTGCTGTAGAGGAGAGGATATTTATGCTATTTCTTTTTTTAAGCTTATAGAGCATAGATTTGATTCAGACGCATAAATTGGTCTTTAGTGATTTGACTGGTGTCTGCCTCGTAGCGTTCAGGATTAGCCCCATACCACAGGGATTGCCAGCTGTTGTGTGATGTATTACATGGTGCATTCTGGGCATTAATTAAGTGAACTCCCAATAAACTGTGAATCAGAAACAAATGCCTCATATTCTGGATGGTGATTTTATTTCCTGTGTTTATGTGGAATGTATTAGTTTGAGAGGAAATGGATTAGTGGAGGTTCTTCTCCCTTTGTTTGTTATTCAAGCATCATCCATCAGCTTGAAAGGAAATGGCATCTAAGGCTATAATACATCCTTATGGCATTCATAACATAACATAAATCAAAGAGACACCTGTGTGTCCACTATATTTCACAGAGAGGTGACTGGGGGGTTTCAAATAAAAAATAAACATAAAAATCCGGCCCAAAACCACTATTATTCAGACTTTAGCAGCGGAGCATTTTGGCAGCAGAGTGCTACACAGATATAACGTCCTCTTTTGTACCAGGCCTAGACTTCATCATAGGATAAAGTTGTAAGGCTGAATTATTTAGGAACCGTAGGGATTTCTATGCACTGAAAAACTAAAGTGCAAAGTTAAGCATGCACAAGCAGAAACCAGAGAAGAGAGAATCTTAGCAAAAAGGATTCTAGCTTTTTTTTTTTTTCCTCTGGCTCTTTTTTCCGGTCCGAGACTGACAGTAATATAGTCAAATCTGTTTCTTCAGAGCTCATAAAACTCCACAAAAGTAGTGGGAAAAGTCTCTCTCCCACACTTCCCCAGCTGCCGGAGCAGTAGATGGAGCTGGAAATGCATTCTGACCCTCTGACTGTCACATTCTGCCCCCGTCTTGTGCTTTGTGTCTCTTTGTTTAATTTGTCATGTCTTTATTGGGGGCGGCACGGTGGTGCAGCAGGTAGTGTCGCAGTCACACAGCTCCAGGGACCTCCAGCGGGTTCGATTCCTGCTCTGGGTGACTGTCTGTGAGGAGTGTGGTGTGTTCTCCCTGTGTCTGCGTGGGTTTCCTCTGGGTGACTGTCTGTGAGGAGTGTGGTGTGTTCTCCCTGTGTCTGCGTGGGTTTCCTCTGGGTGACTGTCTGTGAGGAGTGTGGTGTGTTCTCCCTGTGTCTGCGTGGGTTTCCTCTGGGTGACTGTCTGTGAGGAGTGTGGTGTGTTCTCACTGTGTCTGCGTGGGTTTCCTCCGGGTGACTGTCTGTGAGGAGTTGGTGTGTTCTCCCTGTGTCTGCATGGGTTTCCTCCGGGTGACTGTCTGTGAGGAGTGTGGTGTGTTCTCCCTGTGTCTGCGTGGCTTTCCTCCGGGTGACTGTCTGTGAGGAGTGTGTTCTCCCTGTGTCTGCGTGGGTTTCCTCCGGGTGACTGTCTGTGAGGAGTGTGGTGTGTTTTCCCTGTGTCTGCGTGGATTTCCTCCGGGTGACTGTCTGTGAGGAGTGTGGTGTGTTGTCCCTGTGTCCGCATGGGTTTCCTCCGGTGCTCCGGTTTCCTCCCACAGTCCAAAAACACACATTGGTAGGTGGATTGGTGACTCGAAAGTGTCCGTAGGTGTGAGTGAATGTGTGAGTGTGTGTTGCCCTGTGAAGGACTGGCGCCCCCTCCAGGGTGTATTCCCGCCTGCGCCCAATGATTACAGGTAGGCTCTGGACCCACCGTGACCCTGAACTGGATAAGCACTTACAGATAATGAATGAATGAATGAATGAATGTCTTTATTGGGCTTTGATCCAGCTGATCCAGCTGCCACGCCCCACACCTGTAAGTCTTCTGTGGTGATGTGACTAACTGCCCTTTGTTAAAGCTGCCCTTTGTTTGTTCTAAGAATTAGAAGCAGCACGTCTATGTGTTCCACTGTGTACATATGTACGTCATGCTTTGTTACACTTTTTATTTTTATTTTAAGCCCATGAGTTTCCACATTTTTCACATCCATCCTCCGTTCGCACCTGCCACATCCCCTCAGCATTACACTGACCTTGCTGGAGACGTGTCATAAAACAGCTACTTGTGCTATATTTACGTTACACAGCGGTAGTGCCCACAGACAACCACAGGGACGCGTTCCAAACCTCCCAACATCAGTCCAAAAATTTGGTTGCATGCTCTGCTTTAAAAAAAACAAATGCTGTGATGATGGGTCTGAAAGGACGTGGAGCTGTCAAACTGTTAATGAGAAAAGGAACTAGACAACAATGATTATGAAGATGAGGAGGAAGAGGAGGGTAAGAAAGAGGAGGAGGGTGTGGAGGGGAGTCAGAGGAAAAAGATGAAGAGGAGTGGGACATGGGGTAAAAGAGAGATAAGGAGGATGAAAATAAATGAGAAGGAGGAGGAGTAAGAGGAGGAGGAGGATGAGGAGGAAGATGATAAGGGGGTTGGTTGAAGAGTATAGGAAGGAGAAGGAGGAGGAGGAGGCTGAGGTTGAAGATGCACCTGATTATTGTGGAGGTGAAAAGAGAAAAGAGACTTTTTCCCACCTCACAGCTCCAGTGCTCTGCTGCAAAAAAAAAAAAAAAAAAGCTGTCGCAGTCCCTCCGGTCAGAGCTGGACGCCTACTCACCTGCGTTGGACCCTCACTGGGCTTTGAAGCCTCAGCCCATCAGCAGGCCTTGGGGGAATGAAGGGGGAGGGGGAGGGTGACAGGGGCACTGGTGCAATGTGGGACATGTTTCAGAGCAGAGGACAGGAGTAGAGAGAGGGAGAGAGAGAGAGAGGGAGAGAGAGAGAGAGAGAGAGAGAGACAGAGAGAGAGAGAGAGAGAGAGAGAGAGAGAGAGAGACAGAGAGAGAGAGAGAGAGAGACAGAGAGAGAGAGAGAGAGAGAGACAGAGAGAGACGAATGCAGAGATATGATGTATGTAAGAAGCCAAAGAGACAGAAACAAAGGTAAAATGTGAAAAATAGTAGAAGGAAAGACAGACAAAAAAGAACAGAGAGGAGGACAGAAAAGAGGAAAGAACAATGGAAGGAGAAAATTGGAAAGGAAGAAAAAATGGCAGATAAGAGATATACATAAAGAGAATGACGCGATAAACAGATATGAGAGAGGGAGGAACAAAATGAGAAAAGAGGAGAGGAATATCCCGAGAGAAATATAAATGAAGAAGAAGATTGATAGAGGAAGACAGTGAATAAAAAGAGGAGTAGAAAAAAGGAAAAAGAAGCAGAGACGAATCTAAGCATAAAGCAATAAATAGAGAGAGAAAAGGTGAAGGTGGAGAAAGTGGTGGGTGGGGAGGAGATAAAAAGACAGAGAAGACAGAAAAAAGAAGGAAAAAAACAGAGAGAGGGAGAGAGAGAGAGAGAGAGAGAGAGAGAGGGAGATGCCACTGAGCATTCTTCTTCTTTCAGCACCTCACTTCTCTTCCAAAAATAGGCCAAACCTGCACAGATTCTAGGAGCACTTTGACATTGATAAATTCTCCCTTCTCTGTAAAAGGCCACAGTTCTCTCCGGCTTGTGGACTCTATGCAGCAGGCTCCGTGCTCACAGGGTCCACACACTGACACACACCTACAATCAAACCCCTACAATTAGTTACTGAAAATCAGCTATCCACAATCAACCCCTATATTCAGTGGCTGAAAAATCCACACCTACTATTTTCCACCTCAGATCAACTAACTGCACTCAAACACCCACAATCACCCACCTATAATCAACTACTCAAGATCAACAACCAGAAACAACCATGTCATGCCAAATGTCACCTACCTACAGCCAACACAAACATAAACATTAACAATGTGTTATCAACAAATTGATCTCAAACAGTAAACAGTAAAACAATCAAATCATTCATTCATTATCTGTAACCGTTATCCAGTTCTGGGTCGCGGTGGGTCCAGAGCCTACCTGCAATCATTGGGCGCAAGGCAGGAAAACACCCTGGAGGGGGCGCCAGTCTTTCACAGGGCAACACACACTCACACATTCACACCTACGGACATGTGATTTTGGAGCATGGGAGCACTCCTCATAGACAGTCACCCGGAGGAAACCCACACAGACACAGGGAGAACACACCACAGTCCTCACAGACAGTCACCCGGAGGAAACCCACGCAGAAACAGGGAGAACACACCACACTCCTCACAGACAGTCACCCGGAGGAAACCCACGCAGACACAGGGAGAACACACCACACTCCTCACAGACAGTCACCCGGAGGAAACCCACACAGACACAGGGAGAACACACCACAGTCCTCACACACAGACACCCGGAGGAAACCCACGCAGAAACAGGGAGAACACACCACACTCCTCACAGACAGTCACCCAGAGGAAACCCACGCAGACACAGGGAGAACACACCACAGTCCTCACAGACAGTCACCCAGAGGAAACCCACGCAGACACAGGGAGAACACACCACACTCCTCACAGACAGTCACCCAGAGGAAACCCACACAGACACAGGGAGAACACACCACAGTCCTCACAGACAGTCACCCGGAGGAAACCCACGCAGAAACAGGGAGAACACACCACACTCCTCACAGACAGTCACCCGGAGGAAACCCACGCAGACACAGGGAGAACACACCACACTCCTCACAGACAGTCACCCGGAGGAAACCCACACAGACACAGGGAGAACACACCACAGTCCTCACACACAGTCACCCGGAGGAAACCCACGCAGAAACAGGGAGAACACACCACACTCCTCACAGACAGTCACCCAGAGGAAACCCACGCAGACACAGGGAGAACACACCACACTCCTCACAGACAGTCACCCTGAGGAAACCCATGCAGACATAGGGAGAACACGCCACATTCCTCACAGACAGTCACCCGGAGGAAACCCACGCAGACACAGGGAGAACACACCACACTCCTCACAGACAGTCACTCAGAGGAAACCCACGCAGAAACAGGGAGAACACACCACACTCCTCACAGACAGTCACCCGGAGGAAGCCCACGCGGACACAGGGAGAACACACCACACTCCTCACAGACAGTCACCCGGAGAAAACCCACACAGACACAGGGAGAACACACCACAGTCCTCACAGACAGTCACCCGGAGGAAACCCACGCAGAAACAGGGAGAACACACCACACTCCTCACAGACAGTCACCCGGAGGAAACCCACGCAGACACAGGGAGAACACACCACACTCCTCACAGACAGTCACCCGGAGGAAACCCACACAGACATAGGGAGAACACACCACACTCCTCACACACAGTCACCCGGAGGAAGCCCACGCAGAAACAGGGAGAACACACCACACTCCTCACAGACAGTCACCCAGAGGAAACCCACGCAGACACAGGGAGAACACACCACACTCCTCACAGACAGTCACCCTGAGGAAACCCATGCAGACATAGGGAGAACACACCACATTCCTCACAGACAGTCACCCGGAGGAAACCCACGCAGACACAGGGAGAACACACCACACTCCTCACAGACAGTCACTCAGAGGAAACCCACGCAGAAACAGGGAGAACACACCACACTCCTCACAGACAGTCACCCGGAGGAAGCCCACGCGGACACAGGGAGAACACACCACACTCCTCACAGACAGTCACCCGGAGGAAACCCACGCAGACACAGGGAGAACACACCACACTCCTCACAGACAGTCACCCGGAGGAAGCCCACGCAGAAACAGGGAGAACACACCACACTCCTCACAGACAGTCACCCGGAGGAAACCCACGCAGACACAGGGAGAACACACCACAGTCCTCACAGACAGTCACCCGGAGGAAACCCACGCAGAAACAGGGAGAACACACCACACTCCTCACAGACAGTCACCCGGAGGAAACCCACGCAGACACAGGGAGAACACACCACACTCCTCACAGACAGTCACCCGGAGGAAACCCACGCAGAAACAGGGAGAACACACCACACTCCTCACAGACAGTCACCCAGAGGAAACCCACGCAGACACAGGGAGAACACACCACACTCCTCACAGACAGTTACCCGGAGGAAGCCCACGCAGAAAAAGGGAGAACACACCACATTTCTCACAGACAGTCACCCGGAGGAAACCCACGCAGACACAGGGAGAACACACCACACTCCTCACAGACAGTCACCCAGAGGAAACCCACGCAGACACAGGGAGAACACACCACACTCCTCACAGACAGTCACCCAGAGGAAACCCACGCAGACACAGGGAGAACACACCACACTCCTCACAGACAGTCACCCAGAGGAAACCCACGCAGAAACAGGGAGAACACACCACAATCCTCACAGACAGTCACCCGGAGGAAGCCCACGCAGAAACAGGGAGAACACACCACACTCCTCACAGACAGTCACCAGGAGGAAACCCATGCAGACATAGGGAGAACACACCACATTCCTCACAGACAGTCACCCGGAGGAAGTCCACGCAGAAACAGGGAGAACACACCACACTCCTCACAGACAGTCACCTGGAGGAAACCCACACAGACACAGAGAGAACACACCACACTCCTCACAGACAGTCACCCGGAGGAAACCCACGCAGACACAGAGAGAACACACCACACTCCTCACAGACAGTCACCCGGAGGAAACCCACACAGACACAGGGAGAACACACCACACTCCTCACAGACAGTCACCCGGAGGAAACCCACGCAGACACAGAGAGAACACACCACACTCCTCACAGACAGTCACCCGGAGGAAACCCACGCAGACACAGAGAGAACACACCACATTCCTCACAGACAGTCACCCGGAGGAAACCCACACAGACACAGGGAGAACACACCACACTCCTCACAGACAGTCACCCGGAGGAAACCCACGCAGACACAGGGAGAACACACCACACTCCTCACAGACAGTCACCCTGAGGAAACCCATGCAGACATAGGGAGAACACACCACATTCCTCACAGACAGTCACCCGGAGGAAACCCACGCAGACACAGGGAGAACACACCACACTCCTCACAGACAGTCACCCGGAGGAAACCCACGCAGACACAGAGAGAACACACCACACTCCTCACAGACAGTCACCCGGAGGAAACCCACACAGACACAGGGAGAACACACCACACTCCTCACAGAGAGTCACCCGGAGGAAACCCACGCAGACACAGAGAGAACACACCACACTCCTCACAGACAGTCACCCGGAGGAAACCCACGCAGACACAGGGAGAACACACCACACTCCTCACAGACAGTCACCCGGAGGAAACCCACGCAGACACAGGGAGAACACACCACACTCCTCACAGACAGTCACCCTGAGGAAACCCATGCAGACATAGGGAGAACACACCACATTCCTCACAGACAGTCACCCGGAGGAAACCCACGCAGACACAGGGAGAACACACCACACTCCTCACAGACAGTCACCCAGAGGAAACCCATGCAGACATAGGGAGAACACGCCACATTCCTCACAGACAGTCACCCGGAGGAAACCCACGCAGACACAGGGAGAACACACCACACTCCTCACAGACAGTCACTCAGAGGAAACCCACGCAGAAACAGGGAGAACACACCACACTCCTCACAGACAGTCACCCGGAGGAAGCCCACGCGGACACAGGGAGAACACACCACACTCCTCACAGACAGTCACCCGGAGGAAACCCACACAGACACAGGGAGAACACACCACAGTCCTCACAGACAGTCACCCGGAGGAAACCCACGCAGAAACAGGGAGAACACACCACACTCCTCACACACAGTCACCCGGAGGAAACCCACGCAGAAACAGGGAGAACACACCACACTCCTCACAGACAGTCACCCAGAGGAAACCCACGCAGACACAGGGAGAACACACCACACTCCTCACAGACAGTCACCCGGAGGAAACCCACGCAGACACAGGGAGAACACACCACACTCCTCACAGACAGTCACCCGGAGGAAACCCACGCAGACACAGGGAGAACACACCACACTCCTCACAGACAGTCACCCGGAGGAAACCCACACAGACACAGGGAGAACACACCACACTCCTCACACACAGTCACCCGGAGGAAACCCACGCAGAAACAGGGAGAACACACCACACTCCTCACAGACAGTCACCCAGAGGAAACCCACGCAGACACAGGGAGAACACACCACACTCCTCACAGACAGTCACCCGGAGGAAACCCACGCAGACACAGGGAGAACACACCACACTCCTCACAGACAGTCACCCGGAGGAAACCCACACAGACACAGGGAGAACACACCATAGTCCTCACAGACAGTCACCCGGTGCAGGACTCGAACCCACAACCTCCAGGTCCCTGGAGCTGTGTGACTGTGACACCTACCTGCTGCACCACCGTGCCGCCTCCAATCAAATCAGCTTCTTAAAACTGATGTGATAGAAAACCCTAACATTCACTATAATTCAGTCAGTTTAACCATGGGTCTGTTATATTTAGGACTATGGTGCACTGAGATGAGAGAGAGAGAGAGAGAGAGAGAGAGAGAGAGAGAGAGAGAGAGATAGTAAAGAGCACGGCCACCCGCAGGAGAACACAAGTTTGCAACACACAGCAAATTGAAGCCTCTGGCACAATGGAGGAGAGCAGTAAGATGACGGAATGATGCCACAAGGACCAGGCTCTCTCTCTCTCTCTCTCTCTCTCTCTCTCTCTCTCTCTCTCTCTGTCTTTCTCTCTTTCATTTTACACAGACAGAGAACAGAGAGAAATAAAGAGAGAGGGTGAGAGAGAGAGGGAACAGAGGGACTGGAAAAAGGGCAGAAGACAGAGGAAATTGGGGGTAGAGAGAGAGAGAGAGAGAGAGAGAGAGAGAGAGAGAGAGAGAGAGAGGAACAAAGCAGAGAGTTTATAGGGAGTCAGAAAGAGAGACAGAGAGAGAGAAAGAGAGAGAGAAAGAGAGAGAAGAGAGAGAGAGAGAGAGAGAGAGAGAGAGAGAGGAGAGAGAGTGAGAGAGAGAGAGTGAGAGAGAGGAACAAAGCAGAGAGTTTATAGGGAGTCAGAAAGAGAGACAGAGAGAGAAAGAGAAAAGAGAAAGAGAGAAAACATGGAAACCCATCAGTCTGTCATTATTTATTCACCATGGTCCTGACAGAGAGTCAGAACTAATAATCCATTGGCATTGAAATGAAGCCTCCATGTGTCCTGATCGCTGCTGAAGAAGAAGCTCCATCCTCCTCCACTATCCCCAGCCACGAGTGGCCCACAGATCACAGCGCTAAGCCTCAGCCCAGCTGACTTGTCTGACTGGCCGTACAAAGAAAGTTTCCTCCTTTTCCTCCCCGTTTCTTTTTTTCCTACCTGCCTCTTTCCTCTGCCAACTTCTCGAGCTCGAAAAAGACGGGGCCAGGAAGTCATCCAGCCAAACACGAGAAATAATTCAACAAAAGATCTCCAGCCTACCCCCTTCCCTCCTCCTCTTCCTCCTCCTCCTTTTTTATCCCCTTCTTCTTCCACACTGCTAGCGCCCATGCTAACAAACTCGGGGCAGCCGAAACACACAGGGAGCCACCTGCTCGACACACTCTTTGGAGGAGGAGGATGATGATGAAGAGTGGCAGCACTCTCAGCGAGATCTTCATTGTCAGGCCCGGGTCAAAGAAGGCCGTGGCATTAATCATAGACGAGGTGTCAGAACACATGGTGCGTCTGTCCGATGGGCTGGACGGCTCTCGGAGCACCCAATTAAACGAGACGCCAGAGACCTCAGCGCTGGAACCGGGTTATTGGCGCGGAATCACATTTACAAGGAATCAATTCCCCTTTAGTACAGATGAACAGTCAAGGCAGGTTTGCTGTTTGAACATTTTTTATGGTTCTGCTAAGCTAATAAAGCTAACACTACAAGTAAAGGAAGTGTTTTGTAGATGCAAAGGCTGGCCCAAATTATATCACATCCTCAATTGCCCTGTTATTATCTAGTGAGAATATTACAGTATGTCCTGTGTATTTCTGCATCAATGAAAACATTGCCACTGGCAGACTCCACCTACTACTACTGCAGGAAAAGAAATTTGACTGACACACAATAGACCAATCACAAGTCTGCTGTTTTGGCATGACGTGTAGAAGGAGGCAGTCTGATTCACGTTGGACCAATACCAGAGCCAGTACAAAACAATACACAGATAAACTGAGAGCCGATAAGTATGCAACTGGTAGAATCCTGAAAGACCACTACTTGTGGGTGGAGCATCCGTGGCTGAGAATACCAACAATCTGACTCCACATGGCCACCTCAAACATCATGTAGTTGTTCATGGTGTGATATAGCAATAAGCCCAAAGTACAACACAAAGCGAAGTGACTAAACCATCCTTCACCATAAAAAAAGTGGCTTATTGCTTTTATAAAATGCCAGTCAATATAAAATACACATCAATACATCAGTGTATTTATTATAAATACATACATTCATAGATTAATTCACAATAAACTATTTATTTTCGCCACACAATGTAGTCTATTTAGCATTGTTGATAGGCAACATGAGCACAAAGTTGAACTATATTAATGTGGTGGAGCCACTCCATGAAACCAAATCTGTTCATGTATTTGTTGAATAGAAAACATAGATTGTGTTCCTCTTTCTGAAGCGACTCTAAAGGAGAGTTTACTACAGTGGTGCATTACTATGGAACTGGGATGTGGTGAGTGGGTCTTAGGTGTGGGTATGTTGTGTATTTTACAGCAGCTTCAAACATGGCTCAGGACCAGAATTATCCACTTTATGAAATTATGGATAGTTCCTTGTATAGGATGTAAGTTACTGGTGTAGCAACAATGGGTTAAAAAGGCCACTCTAAACCAAGGTTGTCAGAAGAGTGTGAAATAGAAACATGGAAGGAACAAATTGAAGGTACATATTCCATCACACTGTTGCAGCACGTGCAGAATAAGGCCTGACATTGCCATGCTGAAATAACCATGGACTTCCCAGAAAAAAAAAAAGATGTCGCCTTGATAGTAGCATCTCTAATTTTCCAATATGTGCCTCTACATCAATGTTACTTCCACAAATATGTGAATCACCCATGGCATAGGCACTGATGCACCCCATTCCCTTTGATAATAGAGTACATAACTGTAAGGTGGGATAGGATTAGGAGGGGGCCAAAAAAAAGGAACATCACTAGTTTGTATAATTTTGTACATAAACTTCTGTTGCTACAAACGCAGAACTAAAGAACTTCAGACACTAAACATATCTCGGCTGATCAAATACATTTGTGGTAAAAAGAAAATTGTGTGTTTGATCTTTGGCCACACTCTCCTTTTAAAAGCCTGACCTCCATCGTCCATAGATAATACATTTAAATAGAACTCCATTCTCTGAAAGCACAGTGATGATAAGGTCATCATAGCTATTAGAGCGCGTGCTGGAAATGATGCTTGCTTCAACGTCTTGAGATGATCTTTGCACGGCGAACCCCAGTTCCAAAGAAAGCATGACTACATACGATACAAAGCCAGGCTCTAACAAGCTGCAAGCCACAGAAAATGACTATTACTCTTCGTTGGGAACAGGGCATGAAAGGCTATGAAAACTCATGTCTAAGCACAATTGACTTGTCTTTACAACAAGCAGGCAGTGATAGAGCTACACAGTAGACAGTGGAACTCTGTCTGAATAAAACTGAATAAAACATGATGGCACGAATGCATCTTTAATGCTCCAGTTCTCCCAACACTTCTGACTGAATAGAGCACCTTTTGTGTATATCCCTCACACACAGCTACAGTCACTGGATTTTACTTACAGTTCTTCCAAATGAAGATAGTTCAGCTGTGTGCAACTTAAAATAGCGTAGTGCTTGTTGCAGTACAGAAACCCTGAGTCCGGATTAAGTGGAATGGAAGGTAAGGTGAGTCTGGCTCTGTGTGCGTTTAAATAAAAAATAATAGGGGGGAAAAAAAGTTTTCATATATTTTATTAATTTAGTTTTCTGTACAGCACTCTAAGTAGCATTAGGCAAATAAGATTATTATTATTATTCCCCAATTGCTGACTTCATGTTCATTCAACTTCTCACATTTCTCAGAACATATTCTTCTCATGTAAAGTGTATTGAAAATAACAACAGTTCTATTGTTTATTAGTTTTGTAATGTACTTGGTGGAGAAGCATGTGGAAGTTTCGTTGCCTAAACTAATCATGAGCCCAGAGGACTAATTTGATTGGCTAAAATTGACAATCAGGGTAAAGGTAAAGCTTTTTTTTTTTTTTTTTGGGTGGATCATATTTCATATTGCTTTAATTTTTCCAGTAGGTCCCACCTAATGTCAAATCAGGGTAAAACATGCATGTCATGTTTTTTTCATAGATTGCAACATGTGCATAACTGAATCATAAAAGTTCATTATTAAGGTAAAACACAATTAATGGCTGAATACATAAACATAAATATAATAATAGTGCAGGGCGGCACGGTGGTGCAGCAGGTAGTGTCATAGTCACACAGCTCCAGGGGCCTGGAGGTTGTGGGTTTGATTCCTGCTCCGGGTGACTGTCTGTGAGGAGTTGGTGTGTTCTCCCTGTGTCTGCGTGGGTTTCCTCCGGGTGCTCCGGTTTCCTCCCACAGTCCAAAAACACCCCTTGGTAGGTGGATTGGTGACTCAAAAGTGTCCGTAGGTATGTGTGTGTGTGTGTATGTCTGTGTTGCCCTGTGAAGGACTGGCGCCCCCTACAGGGTGTATCCCTGCCTTGCGCCCAATGATTCCAGGTAGGCTCTGGACCCACCGCGACCCTGGACTGGATAAGCGGTTACAGATAATAAATGAATAAATAATAATAGTGCCCTCATTTACTAATTTTGACTTCTTGGTTATGAGTCCAGCTGTATGGCCTTACGGAGGCATAACAGGGAGTACTGCTGTCTTGGGTCACTGACTGTGAGGAGTGTGGTGTGTTTTTTTCATGTCTGCATGGGTTTCTTTCATGTACTACAGTAACCGTCCACAGTCCAAAAACACAAACTTAAAAATGTATTTAAATGTGTTTGTGTTATGAGTGTATGAAATTGTCTTTAAGTTTAAGTGTGTCCGTTACTGGTTGAGTTTGTGAAATTCTCTAAGGGTGTAATTGTGTGAGTGTCTGGGTGAGTGTAATAAATTATCCACAGTTGTGAGTGTGTGTAGTTGTCCACATGTGTGGGTGTGAGTGACTGGATAAAAGTGTGATGGACAAGTGCCCTGAGTATGAAATTTTTATCCTCAAAAAAGGTTGCCACTAATTTGAGGCTGTAGAGATCACTTTGAAATTTGTAAACTCAATTAAACCGCTTTAATTCAATTCCGTGTAAATGGTTTATTTAAATGAACTGTTTATACACCAGTCTTTGTAAAAAGTTGTTATAAAATTCGATAAGGAACTTAGAAACTGTGCTTCAGAATGCCGTTCCAACACGAACAATAAACAGGGCTACACAGTGTTTCACCGATATAAGTCCCTGTGTTTGTGTTAGCGGCTAGTTAGCACTGTATAACAATGCCTTTATGACAGCTTATGTTCCAAAAATATAAATACATTTTCAGCTATTTCTCGAAATGAACAAAGCACCAGTGAAACGGACTTATACTAAACTGCCCGTGTGGATTGTGGAAGACCATCATGATGTGAGTCTTGTGTGAAGCTCAATCTTTTTTCAAAATTGCCCTTCCACCTTAAATGGTGCCTGGTTAACTTTATGGCGTTGAAGGCGATACAGTACAGCCGCGCCATTTAAGGTGGAACGGAGAATTCTATAAATAAAAAAATGGTGTATAGAATTTCAATGTAAGGTAATTTTATCATAACTTAATTACTCATTTAAATACGTAATATAGTAAGATATACGTATTGTATACGTAAGTATACGCAAACGTAAAGTATTAATATATTTTATTAATATTAATGTGGGATATTTAAGTGACACTGACCAATATAAATGTAAAAAAATAAAAAAATCTAAATTTATTTGTTACATAAATGAAATTTGTATTGAAATAAACACTAATCAATGAATTTAAAAATCTTATCAGCCACAATATTATGACCATCTCTTTGTTTCACTTCCATTCACTGTCCATTCTCCACTGACCACATCTGAGCACTTTGTATTTCTGTAATCACAGACTTTGTCAATCTGTTTAGCTTCCTACTTTATTTAACAATTTTTAGGGTACTTTATTAACCCACATTCTTCAATGGTCAGGACCCACACAGGGCCACCACAGAGCAATTATAATTTGGGCTTTTACTTGAAATTGAAAATTGAAAATATAGTAGTAATAATAACAGTTTTTGATGAAACTGTATGACTGTCCTGCAGGTTGTGCCTCACATCTATCGGTCCATCGCCTCTCGCTATGTTCCTATGAGTGGAGTTAAAATGGTTCATCTGGACTCTCACCCAGATTTGCTGATCCCGGTCAACATGCCAGCCACAGCCGTGTTCGATAAAGAGAGACTGTTCAGGTGAGAGGAGCTCTGACAGCTTAGTTGCAGCATTGTATTCTGCAGGGGGACAATAGAGTGCTCTCTCTCTCTCTCTCTCTCTCTCTCTCTCTCTCTCTCTCTCTCTCTCTCTCTCTCTCTCTCTCTCTCTCTCTCTCATATTATCTGTCTGTGTCTGTCAAATTCTGTTTTTCGTGCTTCTGTTCTGTCTCACTGCCTCACACTTGGTCTTGGTTTCTCTCCTTCTCTTACTGTCTTAGTGTCCCTCTCGTATAACTCTCTATTTTTCTCACTTCTCATGCTCTCTCTCTCTCTCTCTCTCTCTCTCTCTCTCTCTCTCTCTCTCTCTCTCTCTCTCTCTCTCTCTCTTTCTTCATATAGATGTGTTTGACAGACATGAGAAGATAAGTGTTAGCAGAGTAGTGGTCTGTTGGAATATGTGATGGAAAAGAAAAGAAAATGTGTGTGTGTGTGTGTGTGTGTGAGAGAGAGAGAGAGAGAGAGAGAGAGAGAGAGAGAGAGAGAGAGAGAGAGAGAAATGGTGAGAGACATGGCACTGGGAACTTTTCCTTTCCTAACACTGTGTGTCACCTTTGCTGAAAGGAGAAGGCCTGTCACCAGACTCTATGTCAGAAATGTACAAAGCGATGTCAAATGTCCAGCTGGAGTTTTTTTTTTCTTCTCATGTTCTCAGCTTTTGAATCACATTTCAATCTTCATCGCCATTTCACTTCATGTAAAACACCAGTGGTTTTTACTGTGGGGAAAATGTCATAATAAATGAGGCAGTGGAAATGGTTAAAATGTTTGGAATATTTACTTTTTTTTATTTCCTTCTCCATTAAAGCTACGAATTTGGAGATGCATGGTTTTTGTCTGACAGTTCGACTAGGTTTGAGATCTCTGCACTGTGTCTGTTTGTAGTGCTCATATCTCACAAAGCCTTACAGTAAATAAAGACAATTTATTTATCGTGTAAGAGATTGCTCAGCTGAGTCTCTATGGGGCGTCTAAAGAGTTTTATAACAATTCGACCTTTTCGGTAGTTAATAAATAAAGAGAATGTCAGTCATTTACAGCAGAATAATCCAGGTGCATTTTTACCTTGTTACACTTATGGCTCACCTCTGGTTTTTAATTCGTAATATAAGATAACTATGTGTGTGTGTGTGTGTGAGAGAGAGAGAGAGAGAGAGAGAGAGAGAGAGAGAGAGAGAGAGAGAGGCAGGATGCAGCTATGAAATGGAGCAATGCTTTGGTCAACAGACCCCTGTTGACTCACTTGACGTCTGCCCTGGGCTTATAGGCTGTTCTGTCCTGCAGCGAGCTGAGCATCGAGAACTGGATCATGCCCATGGTCTTCGCAGGACACGTGTCCCATGTCGCCTGGCTGCATCCGCCCTGGGCTCGGCAGATCAAAGACGGGGAGCATTATATGTGTGTTGGCCAAGACAAGTCCACAACCACCATCAGGTGGGGAGCTTTTATCCCTTTCCCTGCTTTTGTAAAATTCTGTTATTCTAAATAATATGGTTACTTGCCATGTGGATGGACACTTCCTGTAAGGTGTAAAATAGACCAAAACAAGGTCAGAAACATGGCACCACAAATGGACCCTCCCTTTAGGAGGGATCATGCATTCAGGTCCACTTCAACTAACACTGGCTGGTTGTGTCTTTGCTACTGAAGGCTTTAACACTTTATTTTTAAGGAAAAGAAAGCAGGGGCTTATTAAGGTCATGAATATCATAAATAGATACTGAATTAACGAAGCAGATTCACTCATTAAATATTTATTCAGTGCTTTTTAGTCTCTAATTGGTGATATTTAGTAGAAGCTGACTTTAGAATATGAAACACTTCTTGAGCTATTAGTGAATTCATTCATTCATTCATTGTCTGTAAGCGTTTATCCAGTTCAGGGTCACGGTGGGTTCGGAGCCTGCCCGGAATCAATGGGCGCAAGGTGGGAGCACACCCTGGAGGGCGACACACACTCACACATTCACACCTATGGGCACTTTGGAGCAGCCAATCCACCAATAACAACGTGTGTTTTTGGACTGTGTGAGGAATCGGAGCACCCGGAGGAAAAATACACTATGAATAAAGCTTATTGCATAGTTAATACATTTTTATAAACGTCTAATTAATGCTTTATTGAGCACAGAAGACTTTAATAAGCCCCTAATTTGTGCTACTTAGAATGTGTTACTTTGATGGCGTCTATGGCCTTTTTTAATCAGCCCTTCTCTCGTTCAGGGTCACGAGCACTGACGACTACTTTCTGAGCGATGCCCTCTACCTTCCCGCAGAGCAGCTGGAGGACGCCAAGCCCTTGCATTTAAGAGTCATCCAGGTGGATCCAGTGGAAATGTCACACAACACCCAGAGTCAGAATAACCCCAGCACTTGTAAGAGACTCAGAACTGACTCAAATGGAGAACTAAATAAAGAGGAGGATCGTCAACCTGAGAGCAATGTGTCTTGCACTTCCCAATATCAACCTCCTGGTGGCAGCAGTGCGCCAGGAAACAGTACAGAAGCCCAGAACGCTGATGAGGGCTCATCTGGGGCTATTGTGAGCAATCTGCTCAGTTTAATTGAGCAGAATGATGCCTACATCCTTGACATTGACCTGGATTTTTTCTCTTGTAAGAATCCATTCAAAGATATGTACACAAAGGTATTAAAAAAGTCCTTTTTTGGAAATTAAATCTCTTTTCACTAGTTTAACCGGCTCTATACCGATAACTATAGTCCTGCCTATTTCTGTACTTTTTAAACCCTTTAAGAAGGTTTATATATTAGTGTTTTTATGGTGGTAGTCTATGCTCTAAAGCCTTACGAACAGATTTAACAGATGCCTTATTTTTCCATGTTCCTCTCAGGAAGAGTACTCCATCTTGCAGGAACTGTACAGTTTCAAGAGGCCCAGAGAGGATGCGGACGAGGTAATGGAAGCTTTTAATCAAATGAACACTAACAATCTGTGGTGGTACATGAATTGCCTGCCCTGTTGAGAGCCAGTTTTAAGCCAGGGCTTGATGTTTTCTGGAGTGGATGGATCATTTCCACGTCAACGTATGGAGCTCCTCTGTGATGTGGAAAAATTATCAAAGCTTTGAGCAAAATATCTCAGATATTAAGGAGACACAATGACTTTCATATAGATCTTTATATTTATATTGTTCAAAATAATAACAGTAATTCATGTGAAACATTTACATTACAGTTACCATATTGCATACTAATGGTCTGGTTCTGTAGTGCAATCCTAATGTTCATTCATTATCTGTAACCCTTATCCAGTTCAGGGTCACGGTGGGTCCAGAGCCTACCTGGAATCATTGGGCACAAGTCGGGAACACACCCTGGAGGGGGCGCCAGTCCTTCACAGGGCAACACACTCACACCTACGGACACTTTTGAGTCGCCCATCCACCTACCAACGTGTGTTTTTGGACTGTGGGAGGAAACCGGAGCACCCGGAGGAAACCCACGCAGACACAGAGAGAACACACCATACTCCTCACAGACAGTCACCCTGTGGAAACCCACGCGGACACAGGGAGAACACACCACACTCCTCACAGACAGTCACCCTGTGGAAACCCACGCGGACACAGGGAGAACACACCACACTCCTCACAGACAGTCACCCGGAGGAAACCCACGCAGACACAGGGAGAACACACCACACTCCTCACAGACAGTCACCCGGAGGAAACCCACACAGACACAGAGAGAACACACCATACTCCTCACAGACAGTCACCCTGTGGAAACCCACGCAGACACAGAGAGAACACACCACACTCCTCACAGACAGTCACCCGGAGGAAACCCACGCAGACACAGAGAGAACACACCACACTCCTCACAGACAGTCACCCGGAGGAAACCCACGCAGACACAGGGAGAACACACCACACTCCTCACAGACAGTCACCCGGAGGAAACCCACGCAGAAACAGGGAGAACACACCACACTCCTCACAGACAGTCACCCGGAGGAAACCCACACAGACACAGGGAGAACACACCACACTCCTCACAGACAGTCACCCGGAGGAAACCCACACAGACACAGGGAGATTACACCACACTCCTCACAGACAGTCACCCTGTGGAAACCCACGCGGACACAGGGAGAACACACCACACTCCTCACAGACAGTCACCCGGAGGAAACCCACACAGACACAGAGAGAACACACCATACTCCTCACAGACAGTCACCCGGAGGAAACCCACGCAGACACAGAGAGAACACACCACACTCCTCACAGACAGTCACCCGGAGGAAACCCACACAGACACAGAGAGAACACACCATACTCCTCACAGACAGTCACCCGGAGGAAACCCACGCAGACACAGAGAGAACACACCACACTCCTCACAGACAGTCACCCGGAGGAAACCCACGCAGACACAGGGAGAACACACCACACTCCTCACAGACAGTCACCCAGAGGAAACCCACGCAGAAACAGGGAGAACACACCACACTCCTCACAGACAGTCACCCGGAGGAAACCCACACAGACACAGGGAGAACACACCACACTCCTCACAGACAGTCACCCGGAGGAAACCCACACAGACACAGGGAGAACACACCACACTCCTCACAGACAGTCACCCGGAGGAAACCCACGCAGACACAGGGAGATTACACCACACTCCTCACAGACAGTCCCTCAGAGGAAACCCACGCAGACTCAGGGAGAACACACCACACTCCACGGAGCAGGAATCAAACCCACAACCTCCTTTAACACAAACCCATCAAACCCACTACCAACTTTAAAAACTTTAAAAAGCACCTAAGCCTACTGCCTCTTCACATCAGGGCTGTAAATTATCAGACTGTGTTTTATAATGAGGACAAGGCCATTATAGTCTGTTACCCATATTAGCATTTTCGCTAATATGGGTAACAATAGGATCAAGGATGGAAAAGTGTTAGCACTTTAGCATCCAGTGCATTTCTCTGCTCTTGTGACCTACTCTGTTAGAGATATTCATACACAAACTGCATACAAACTTCAGAAATTATGTTATTTCACTTTTGTATTGTTTCAGCCACTAGCACAATCCATGTATTGTTTTGTCTTAGACTTTTCACACAGTTTACAAGGCAAATAATCTGATTACCCTTACCCTGCTTGCAGAGTGCAGCAGATTCCTGGAGGGTAATGTTTAGTCTGTCTAAATTGTTTAGATGATAAGTGAATGATGTTTCAGACCACAGTGGAGCTAAGGCTGAATCTAAGATGTCTCCTTGCACCCTCTGTAGGGCACAGTGTAGGTCATAAAATAAGGGGTTGTGCATTGTATATTGGGTATAAATTAATGTTTACCCATAAGGAATTTATATCAGTAATCACCCATTTCTTACAAGTACCTCATTCAGAGCTGAGTCGGTTAGTTCTTGTTTATATCAATCCTGCTGTTTCTTTGCCCAATAAAAGTCTGGTTTTCCTTCTCTCGGTCTAAGGAGGAGCTGCTGGAGTGTGTGGAGAGAAGAACCCGGCAGCTGGAGGACCTTGAGGCTGCATTTGCTGACCTGCTGGAGGACGATGGGCAGGACACTGTTGACCGATTGGCCACGAACCCTGGGTACGCGCTCCCTGTGTGCTTTCTGATTGCATGGTGCTATCTCACACAGCTGCTTGACCACAGTCCTCCACACACACAGTTGGGTGTGGAAAATGATTGGCTGTAATGCTGGAATGCCTATTTGCTTTTGCAGGATGAACTCTCTGATCAAGCTGGTGTCCAGCCTGAAGAATCGAAACCAGACGCCAGACTATGAAATGGTAGCTGCGTTTTTTCTATATCTCATGTCATTTTGCAATACGTTTTCTGCACGTTGTATGTGTTCTGTACATGTCCACATTCATTTGGGGATGCCAAGCCTGTTAAGCCACAGAGTACTGGACCTGTGTTTCTGTGAGAGCACAAAAGTGGGGTTAAACTGTGGCAAACAGAAGAATAATCACCTTTTATTGATACCCAAAGGGTAATGCTTCTCTGCATTAAACCTGCCTATGGAGCACAAACAAGCACCACTTAATGGACCTCCATGAACATTCCACATTATTGTAGTTACTGACAGATATAAGTATGAATTAAAATGAAAATAGCAGCTTAATTTGCTTTAAAACTGACAAATTTATTAAATTGACGGAAAAACCCGACCTCGCTACGGAAATTCTCGAACGCGACCGTGACGTCACTGGTGGACAACAGCCGAACAACGCCGCGGTAAAACACCGTTATGACCGACTGTTATGACAGTATCTAGCTAAATAACCAACATTATTCATGACAATAGCCTAGCAATAAGCTAAACTCAAATGTAGAGGTACCGTTATTCTTGTAAATGTGATCGAAGTCGAACTCGAATTCATCCGACACTATAAACCTCCGTAATGCAGCTACGTAGCCGAGTATAATCTGAGCCACCGAGTTTAGCGAGTCAAGCTAACGTTAACTAACACCAACTAAAACAGGCGAAGTGAGTGTCCTTACCCTGTTTACCTCCATGTTACAGAGGCTCTTCAACACCTTTCGTTGGTGTCCTTACATGCCCATATTGTTGGAAAAGCGCCAGTGAAATGAGCTACAGATAACGGAGTGAGCGGAGGGTCCTTTCCAAAGTGCCCGTTTAAAGTGGACAAATTTAGTCCATTTTCTGGATATTTTGGGATCTTTGGGCCATTTGTTCACAGATGTCCCACTGTACATTGAATGATTGCAGCCAAAAACAACACACCTTTTCCTCATTTTGCATTAAATTAAGTGCAGCTTCTAGAGTTGTTGTACACCATCTACGTCACAGGCAAGACGCCTATTAGAGTTTCCAAGCACCGTTGGGGGGGGGACAACGGTCTTTTAAACCTTATTCCTTGAATTAGTAAGAAATAACATGTTTTCTGACTATCAATAAACACAAGTTAGGAACTCAAATTCCACTGTATTTATTTGATTGACACTTTCATAGAGCTGGTGCTTAGCCTTTAAGGCCTTAGCTGCCCCCAACAGACAGGAGAGTGGAGAAATGAGACAACAAAAGCTAAACCGAGAGCTGAGAAATGAGAGAACAGAGCCAAAACAGCAAAAATACAAGAAAGGATAGTGAGCTAGAAAAGCTTATTAAAAAGAGCCTCTGTGTACTTTGTTAAATGCAGAGCTGTGTTTGGCACATTTTTATTTACAAAGGGATATGTGCTGGAATCGTTTTGTACAGGGCTGTTGATGGGAAGGATGGTGCTGTGGTGCTTGATCCTTGTGGTATTTTGAACAAAGCATGTCACCAACAATACTTTAAGACCCCAGGGAACTGTGAAAATGCACCTCTAAGGTCCATGTTAGATATAAACCCCAATATACATGTGTTAACTTTAAAAGAGAAGGTTAATTATTTTGTAAACAGATATTCTATTAATTTAAAGGAGCTATGTGAAATATGTGAAAAGCCATTTGTGCTCCAACTCTCCAGGGAATGCAAGGACATTAGGCCCATGTAGACAAATGACTGAATAGGGCCTACTGAGAGGGATAAAAGGAAAAAGCTTTGGTCAACATGTGTGCTTTAGTGTCTTTCTCGCTCATTAATTCTGTTTTCTTTCGTACAAAACCAAATTGTGGGAAAAGTTCTGTGAGAAGTTTGTTTTTAATGATGTGAGAAGAAATGGCTTTGGTTTTCTCTGCAGGTGCACCAGGCAGGTCTGACCTGTGATTACTCTGAGCTTCCACACCACATCAGCAGTGAAGAGGAGATCCAACAGCTCCTGCTGGCAGTGAAGCTTGTGTTACAGTCACTGCCCAAACCCACGATAGTGACCATATCAAGGTAATCCAGCATCTACACCGTCAACAATGTAAAGGAACGCTAGGAAGATTTGGAATATTTGCTTCTGGGCTCCCCCTAGAGTTTCATAGTGTAAATCACATTTACAACACTGCCCTTAAATAAAGGGGGAAAGTGAGGGGAGTGGTGGTGTCCTGCTTTGCTTTGAAAGTTACATAGTGCAGTTTCTGCAGTTCTGAGCCTGTAGTAGCAACAGTAGAGACTCTATGCTTCCTTTTACAGCTCAGTGAAGCATCGCAAGTTTTTTTTTGTAATTTTAATTTAAGGTAAAAACAAATACAACCTAGGGTTGCTTTAAAAGGGTGCTCTGGCTGTCTCTGCTGCAGCTGTGCACATTAGTTGTATAAAGCCAGCCTCACAATATCCTGCCCTTTTGTTTTATCTTCATTAAATATAATTGCAGTAATAGCAAATAATGGCTTAATATGGTTAATATATATACATACAGAGGGGGTCCTAGACTTACAATGTTGATCCGTTCCTACGTTGCGTCGTAAACCGATTTTCGGTTTAAGTCGGAACATACTGTACGTAAATAACGTACTGTAAGCACTTATCCTATCCTAACACCTATCCTCCTCAGTCCCGAGCCGCGTAACCGCGTATTCTTCCGCCGCGCACACCACACACGAAGTTCGCGTTACGACATTTACGACGCAAAACCACTTAAGTTGAAACAAGGCTTTATACAGTAAATGGGAGATGTGTCGTAACCACGAAACATCGTAACTCTGGACTGACGTAACCCGAGGACCTCCTGTGTGTGTGTATATATATATATATATATATATATATTCTTTTTTTTTTTTTTTTTTGTAGTACCTGCTCACTCCCAGCGAGCTGTATAGGGACTCAATTTGACATGTAAACCTTGGAGAGCTCTGATTGGCCCGAAAGATTTGTCAGTCACTATGAAATGCAGACATCCAGCACAAATTAGCAGTATGGAAAATCTTCAAGTTACAGCAGAGATCTTATTTGTTTTTACCCGGCTCTTTCAAACTCTCAGCTCTTTAGAAGAAGTTCAAACGCTCCTTGGCCTCAATGGCCAAAGAAAAACTTCAGGGAAAGCTGGATGGTGCAACATGGAACGAAAAAAAACCCTCCTGTTCTGTCTGAAGTGATGTACTGAGCTGTGTTCAGTCCCAAACAACAACAACAACACAAATACATGATGAGTAAACAACATGTAATTGTGTTTTGTGACATCACTGGCTACATTTTGATGGGGGGAGCCGTTATAGTAGAAAACAAACCAGGTACCGGTTCACAGAAAGAGTCGAGTAAATTAGGTCCCATGCAGTGAAAAGTTGCCATTTGAGGGAGGCTGGACACCTGTACGGAGGCATTTATTTTTACCTCATCAGAGTGGTTCTGAGCTGAGCTTTCAGCAGCTCGCCTCTGTGTTGTGTTCTAGTGTCCTACTTCAAGCCCTGGAAGACTTCTTGTAAAAGCTGCAGAAACAGATGCTGGTCGTATTTATGACCGTGCCTCAGATATTATTAGCCCTGCTCATGATGAAAGGGAAGTAAGAAATACTTACAAAAGGTTGTGTTCCCTCTGTACATATTTTTCCACAGATCCAGTTTGGATGAATACTGCCCAGCTGAACAGGTGGAGGCTATTCAGAGCCGCACGTTGGGTGTTCTTGAAGCCCTTTTTGGTTCTTTAGATGTTCATAAGGAGTATGAATCAGCTTCTGAGGAATGTACATCACAGCACTCATAAACATGGGGGATATTTCTATGCTGCTTTTGTGAGAGATGGACCCGTCTTTAGTGCTTTCCTCTGGGTTTTTTTTTTGTTTTTATTTTAGCTGAGGGATTACTGCAGTGTTTGTTTGTTGTGAGTAAGTGATGTCAGATAAATGGATCTTCATATGGCTGCTGAATATGTTTTCAGGCGAATATAAAAGCTGGTAAAACACATATATATTGTATCATGCTTCTGGGAGCATGGATTGAAGCCAAACAAACAGAAGAACATTTCTCATGCGTCAGCATCCAGCACTTTCTGAAAGAAGAAAAGTGTATCAAGAGATCACTGCTTGAAATGAGTTCTGTGTAAGTTTGTGTAGTTTGTAACGAAAATAAAATAAATTATTAGTTTTAATGTAATGTTTTGTGTCATTTACAAAACCTTCTTAATACAAGACATTTATATAAGTGCATAATCTAAACAAGGGGCGGCATGGTGGCGCAACAGGTTAGTGTCGCAGGGGCCTGGAGGTTGTGAGTTTGATTCCTGCTCCGGGTGACTGTCTGTGAAGAGTGTGGTGTGTTCTCTCTGTGTCTGTGTGGGTTTCCTCTGGGTGACTGTCTGTGAGGAGTGTGGTGTGTTCTCCCAGTGTCTGTGTGGATTTCCTCCGGGTGACTGTCTGTGAGGAGTGTGGTGTGTTCTCCCTGTGTCTGTGTGGGTTTCCTCTGGGTGACTGTCTGTGAGGAGTGTGGTGTGTTCTCCCAGTGTCTGTGTGGATTTCCTCCGGGTGACTGTCTGTGAGGAGTGTGGTGTGTTCTCCCTGTGTCTGCGTGGGTTTCCTCCGGGTGACTGTCTGTGAGGAGTGTGGTGTGTTCTCCCTGTGTCTGCGTGGGTTTCCTCTGGGTGACTGTCTGTGAGGAGTGTGGTGTGTTCTCTCTGTGTCTTTGTGGGTTTCCACCGGGTGACTGTCTGTGAGGAGTGTGGTGTGTTCTCCCCATGTCCGTGTGGGTTTCCTCCGGGTGACTGTCTGTGAGGAGTGTGGTGTGTTCTCCCCGTGTCCACGCGGGTTTCCGTAGTTTCAAAAGTGTCAGTAGGTGTGAATGTGTGTGTGTGTGTGTGTGTCTGTTTTGCCCTGTGAAGGACTGGCGCCCCCTCCAGCATGTATTCCCACCTTGCGCCCAATGATTCCACATAGGCTCTGGACCCACCGCGACCCTGAATTGGATAAGCGCTTACAGATAATGAATGAATGATATAAAACAGGTATGTCCCCTGTAAATGAATTAAAGTATAAACCCACATAAGTTGTTTTACTAAGGATGTTGGAACAGGATTCTTCAGTTTCCTGGAACTCCTGGAAGTTTGGAAAGCCGTTCTTCTGAAAGATATTCCTCAATCATCTTTGGGCATATACAACTGATCAACAGTTCTGTCCGCTCTCTCTTCTCAGCTTTCGTCTGTAAAACAAAGCCTGGGAGGTGTTATTGATTGTGTGTGCTTGGACTTCTCAATTTCCAATGTCCTAGCAGCTGGACTTGACCACGAGTCGGCTTTCAGTTTGCACACAGGAGCTAGACTTGATGAGCGACGACATAAAACTAATTTGTGAGGAAAGTTTGTTATGTTTTGCCAATTCCTTCCACTGGAGTCTGTTGGTTAAATGTTTCCTCTCTGGCATGTTTCGACTGAGACAGGTTTGAACATGTATTGATTGTGGACGAGGGGAAAAAGAAGCGAGGCTCTGGAGTTCACACTGACTTCCAATCTAATCGTGCTGTGATGAATAAACTTACAGACTGGGGTTCTGAACGTGCTGATGACACCCAACCAATGCCATGGTTTCAGTCGTCTAAAGAAAGTTATGTTTAGTTGCCTAGCAACTTCATGGTCACATTATTGCCACATGGTGCACTGAGTTCGCTGTGGCCCTCGCGTTTCCGCGAACCAAGCCTCTGGGAGTTTACTCCACGTTCCCTCCAAACTGGTCATTATGTCAGTGCTAATCCAGCCAATCATTGTTTGCTATAGAAAAAAAAAAAAGATTCATTGTGCCCAAGCATAATGTCATAGGATCCCTGCACCATCTGCTGGAAATGATTCAAACAGACAGACTGGTTTAGGCAAATATGTCATGAATGTAGATGGATAAATACAAAAGCATTGGGCTCCACAAAGGAAAATGACTGCAGCAGTTCCATCCTTGTCTACTCACTGTTCTCTGACCTTAGAATTTGGATCCAATCAGTAGGTCTTTGCTTCTTTAGCAAACGTCTCATCAGCTGTAATCCCAGACTCATGCAGATAGTGATATTAATATCTGTAAATGGTACTGTCAGATTACACTCAGAACCAAAGTCCCCAAATACACTCTCTCTCTCTCTCTCTCTCTCTCTCTCTCTCTCTCTCGCTCACTCGCTCACACTCGTTCTCTCTCTTTCTCTCTCCTCTCTCGCTCGCTCGCTCACACTCATTCACTCTCTCTCTCTCTTTCTCTCTCTCTCTTTCTCTCTCTCTCTCTCTCTCTTTCTCCCTCTCCCTCTCGCTCGCTCGCTCGCTCACACTCATTCTCTCTCTCTCTCTCTCTCTCTCTCTCTCTCTCTCTCTCTCTCTCTCTCTCTCTCGCTCACTCGCTCACACTCGTTCTCTCTCTTTCTCTCTCCTCTCTCGCTCGCTCGCTCACACTCATTCACTCTCTCTCTCTCTTTCTCTCTCTCTCTTTCTCTCTCTCTCTCTCTCTCTCTTTCTCCCTCTCCCTCTCGCTCGCTCGCTCACACTCATTCTCTCTCTCTCTCTCGCTCACACTCGTTCTCTCTCTTTCTCTCTCCTTCTCTCTCGCTCGCTCACTCACACTCATTCACTCTCTCTCTCTCTTTCTCCCTCTCTCTCTCTCTCTCTCTCTCTCTCTTTCTCCCTCTCTCCCTCTCTCTCTTTCTCCCTCTCTCTCTCTCTCTCTTTCTCTCCCTCGCTCGCTCACACTCATTCTCTTTCTTTCTCTCTCTCGCTCTCTCACTCTCTCTCTTTCTCTTTCTCTTTCTCTCGCTCACTCTCTCACACTCGTTCTCTCTCTTTCTCTCTTCTTCTCTCTCGCTCGCTCGCTCACACTCATTCACTCTTTCTCTCTCTCTCTCTCTCTCTCGCTCACTCGCTCACACTCGTTCTATCTCTTTCTCTCTCCTTCTCTCTCGCTCGCTCGCTCACACTCATTCTCTCTCTCTTTCTCCCTCTCTCTCTCTCTTTCTCTCTCTTCCTCGTTCGCTCACACTCATTCTCTTTCTTTCTCTCTCTCTCGCTCTCTCACTCTCTCTCTCTTTCTCTCTCTCTCTCTCTTTCTCTTTCACTCGCTCACACTCGTTCTCTCTCTTTCTCTCTCCTCTCTCGCTCGCTCGCTCACACTCATTCTCTCTCTCTCTCTCTCTCTCTCTCTCTCTCTCTCTCTCTCGCTCGCTCACACTCATTCTCTGTCTCTCTCTCTCTTTCTCTCTCTCTCTCTCTCTCGCTCGCTCGCTCACACTCGTTCTCTCTCTCTCTCTCTCTCTCTCTCTCTCGCTCACTCACACTCGTTCTCTTTCTCTCTCTCTCTCACTCGCTCACTTGCTCACACTCCTTCTCTGAATCTCTGTGTACACATACACACATGTCATTAAACTAATGGCTAACAGAGAACCCATCATTTCAGTCGAATGTAGGTCATGGGTCTGACTGGTCTCTACAGGTTTTATTCATCTTCTTCTTAATCTTCCTTTTCTACTTATTTTATCAATAATAAATAGTAATAAACAACTGATTTTTCTTTTCTTCACTACTTTTCTCCAGTGTCTCTCACCCTCTGTCTCAAACTCTCAGCCAATCAGAAAGCTCTGTTTTGAGACCTATGTTGTGTCATGTTATACATTTGTGCAAAACGTTTGAAGTGTTGTTTAAAGCTGTTTAACTAGTTTTGTTAGTCTATATATTTCTGTGATCATTTTAGTTCCAGTGCCTGTGGCCTTTAACACATTTGATGGTTATTTCACCCTTCGTTAAGTTGAAACAGCTGCTGGAAAGAGTTAATTGTTTCATTTAGAATTTCCATTTTGTCTGATATTAGATTCTGAACAAATGTTATTGACCGGTCCATATAAGCCTTTGTTCAAGTCCCACTCCCCACCCTATTCACACACACACACACACACACTCACATTCCCACCAGCCTCTGTTACACATTGCACACACTCCCCTCAGCTGATGCAGACACAAACAATCCTTGTATTGACCTTGTTGAACTCATGAAAAGGCATTTCATGAGGCTAAAGCATCTAGATGTTTGAACTTCCTTTACATGCTTAAATCATGTAAATACTGGCTATTTACCTTCTGTATCCAGACTGCATCCCTGATTAAGTTGCTAAGCAGCCAGTATTCACCAAAACCCAACTTCCAGTGCATTACGGTGATGCAATTTTCAATTCAGAAACCAATCAAAACAACTTCATGCTAATTAACAAGGAGCTAGAAAAGAATTATGGCAGGAACACACTGACCTTCACCTCTGAGGTAGGTTGTCTTTTTACTACCGTTTTATGTTTTTAAAAGTAAGTTTGTTTGATAGTTTAATTAGAAAATGTATTAGAAATTTAGTAATTGACATGAAAACGATCTGTAATTTTACTCGAAACTGTTGTATTTGCTGCTTTCATTCATTCATTCAATGGTTCATTTATTCATCTGTAACCACCTCATCCTGTTCAGAGTTGCTGCATGTCCTGAGCCTAACCACAATCATTGGACACAAGGTACGGACATGTCCAGTCCATCACAGCTGTCATTTTTACAACAGCTTATTCAGTTCAGTTTGTTTTGTTACCGCAGTTTGATGTGTTTCTGCAGAATGTGACTAATATCTCATTCCTCACACTGGTGTGACGTGGTGAGGCACAGCTGGTTTACCAGTGGGTTGCCGCTAAGCTGCTGGTGTTGAGCGGAGGAGACTCTTCTGATTGGTAATAAATGCCAGAGAGACCCAGGGAGATGGTAAGCAGCTGATAATGGCCTGGAACACCTCATTCTCTCTTGGCTCCAGAGACAGTCACACTCTAATGGCTGAATTTCATTCAAACCTCACACAGCATTGGCTTCTAATTAATCACACGAGACGAGAATAGCAGCGGACCACCCGCCAACCGAGACGCCGTGATGCTGAATATCGCTCCACTACAGAGCTGGAGTTATCTTCCGCTAGTAATTGAAATTAGGCTTCAATCGGTATGGAACTGCTGTAATGGGTTCATTCTGCTGCTGATGCTCTCTTGGAATGGAAGGGATAATAGTTGCATTAAGGCTTAGTTACACACTGAGTTGGCAGGAAGTGAAGCTTTTTAACATTCAGCCAGTCACTCACACACTCGCAAAGAAGAGAAGAGTAAGTTACTGAGTGTGAACCGTGATGTCGCGCATGGGTTTACCGAGATAAAGAAGCTCCAGAAAGAGCACAGGGCCTCAAATAAAGAGTAAGAGTTAGCAGTAGAACTGGACACTGTCAATTATGTATGCACAAGCTCAGTAGGACGGCTCAGAACACAGCAACATTTACAGACGTGTATAATACCTCACTCTGATCTGAACCCACTGTAAACAGTGGATTTACCATGACTCTGTCATGGCTCTATGGGTTTTCCTCTGGTGCTGTATTCAATCGCAGCAACGATGGATCTGAAACTATGAAAACGAGAATAGAGAAGAAAGAGAACCCAGCAAAATTGGCTAAAAACTACAGCTTCTGCTCCTTGCTTCTCACTAAACAAAGCCGTTAAGATGGGGAAAATGCAGCTGTTGTGTCCTAATCTCTTTTAGGATTTTGCCCAAAGCAGGTCATGGTCATGTCATTAAGACCCCAGAAATATGTTCCCTTGTGGAAAAGCAGAGAATATTCCTTTTAAAACTGGGCTCCAGCCCTTGCTGTGTTTTGTTTAATTATCTCTGTTTTGGCATTATTAGTATTAATATAAACCTTTGGTCATATCCTATAAGACTTGGTACAGCATGGCGAGGGTGATGTATACACCAGCAGTTGTCATGGGGAAGAGCGATTATGAGCCCTAATCAAATGGGAAGGTTCAAAGGAAAAGAGCCTATGAAAACACACGAGTGCACATACTCACATGCCAATTACACATCTCCTTCAGCAAATGGAGCTTTTTATACATGGCATCCTATTATTGCACCGCCCTCCATGCTTCCATCAAGTCAATATGTCTTTTTATGTAGGAGCTTGTGTAATAGACTGAGCTCTCTCCACTTTCGCAACACATGAAAGGTTGCCATGCGTTACAGAAACAATGTAATCTACAGCACTTACTGCAAATCACTGGCAGGAGCATGGTGATGTGGGGTGGGCAGATCATACAGGAGAGCTGAATAATTGACAGTCCAATGCTTCTTTAGCTCTAAACTGCATTATGACTTTAAAAGCACTGCTTGTACTTACTGTCCATTTTCCTGAGTTATGCTAGTGGGCGCTGACCACTCTGCTGTAGCATGAAGATCTGTGGTTCTGTGGCTCTTTCCAAACTAAACTTGTAGTTAGAATATGGCCAAGCATTTCTTCTGAAATCACAGGCAATAAGGATTGACAACTTCCACTTTTCTAGATGTTGGAAGACTGCTGTGAGGATTTGAAGGTGTTACTCCATCACTTCAGAGGACACACTACCACTGCTCCAAGTCCTGCTTGGATTTACACTCCTCTTGCCAACACTTAGCCTTGAGCATGGTGAACTTAGGCCAGAGGAATTTAAACTGAGGGGCATGAGTGAGAGGTGAGATTGAAAATTTGTCATAAAACTAGTTTTAATTTCATATTTTGTTTAATTTTTTTCACATTCTAATTCAGTTAATGGGTTGGCACAGTGACACAACATAGTGTCGCCATCAGTCAGCTCCAGGGTCCAGGGGTTGCAGGTTAAACCCCTGCCTTGGGTCATTGTCTGTGAGGAGTTTGGTGTGTTCTCCCTGTGTCTGTGTGGGTTTCCTCCGCATTCAACCTTAGTGTCAACTGAGAAAGGTGTGTAGGCTAATTATGGACCCCTGGATGAGGAAAGAAACCTCATATATATGCACAATGAAAATTCTGGACGAATCGGGGTGTGTGATTGGGTGAATATCTCTAACTTACTCTCATGTGCATCAGAATGTTAGAGAGACAGTTTTTTTCTTATGGATTTATTAGATGGAGCATCACAAACCTCTGTTAGAACAGGTTCAGCCTCAGGTGCCAGATGTTGATCAGACAGTTGATGGAACTTTGGCCTTTTGTTACTGTGATGTTTCTCGTTATGGCCGGAGGAGATGGGAGGTCAGTGCGGGTCGTGTAGAAGGTGGTAGGTCATTCAGGACCGACCAGGCAGGTCAGTGCACTCTTGCTAATTCCCAGACTTTAGAAGTTGGTCTTCAGTGAATACAGGGCAGGTTGTAGGTGTGTGTTTTTGAATGCGTACATTAACTTTCAAGTACATTTATTTAGTTGTTTGTTTGTTTACAAAAGCTTGTTTAGTCCAAAAATCTCAAACTGATTTTTACCACATATAGCCACACTTACATTTTAGATCTGCAAATTTGTCTGAAAGCAGTTTGTGTAACTTATAAAATACAGGGGGTCCTCAACTTACGATGTTGATCCGTTCCTACGTCATGTCGTAAACTGATTTTCGGTGTAAGTCGGAATATACTGTAATTAACATACTGTAAGCACTTATCCTATCCTAATACCTATCCTCCTCGGTCCCGAGCCGCGTAACCGCGTATTCTTCCACCGCGCCGCGCACACCACACACGAAGTTCACGTTACAACGTTTATGACGCAAAACCACTTAAGTCAAAACAAGGCTTTATACAGTAAATGGGAGATGTGTCGTAACCACGAAACATCGTAACTCGAGACTGACGTAACCCGAGGACCTCCTGTAATTCAAAATTCAAACATTCTTGTAATTTTATTTTAAATGTTGTGTAGTAATAAAAAATGACAATTGTCAGTTTATTACACAAAAATATAACCTAAACTTTAAGTAGTTTGACAATTGCAAGAGACAAGAATTTATTAGTCACTGCATTCATAATGAGTTCCAACATGGAATAAGTTCTGAAGGTGATTTCGATGTTAGACGTTGTGAACACAGTGGACTAACACTTACTTTTTTAGGAAAGGTGCCCTCTGTTTAAGGGTGGAAGGTATCAGAAAAGTAAACGGGCATTTCCTAAGGTTGAGTTTAGAGGGCCACAGCTGTACCCTTCTGCTTACCATTCAGTTGTAGTGGCAAAATCATGCATCTATTAACATTCCTGTTACATAGACTAATTGATTCAGCACTAAAGTGTGCCTTATTTAACCAAGGATTAAGAAATTAAGAATAAATGAACACAAAAAAAAGCAATTAACAAGATCATTCTAGATAATTCAAGATAATCCCTCAATTTTACAAGATAATATACATTTTTAGTGCTGTAATATATTTTGGTATTTTATATGGTTATTATTGGCTATAAACAATACACAAAAGAATTTTAAAAATTGTACACACTGAAAGCTTTTCAAAAGATGTTGGGACATTATGGGATACGTAGTTCATGTAGTGTATTTGTGTATTTGCATGTTGTGTCCTGTTGTTCTGCACAGCAATCTGGAATAAAATAATTGTATGGCACACAGTGACATTTTAACAATGTCATTGATCGAGGGTAAGCATCTGATGCACTTTTACAAGAACAAGACCGTGATAGAACATCTCCAAAATGGCATGTCTTGCAGGTGGTTCCTAGTATACAGTGGTTAGTACCTACCAAAAGAAAAGAGTTACCAGAAGATAAAACCAGAAGAGTTACTGCAGCAAAACCTGCTGAAAATATCAATGCTGTCTCAGATAGAAATGTGTCAGAACTCACACCCATCACCGTTTGTTGTGTGTGGGGATGTGGCTGACCCCTTAGTTTGAGCTTGTCCCTGTTTCATTGATTGTTCTGCATTGGGTTCCTTTTGGTTACTGTATTATTGTTTATTAATAACTTAAATACAACTTTTTACAATAATATTTACTATGACATTACACACCTATTACATCTGTAAAACACAATACTAAGTGCTACCTGTAAGTAACTGGTTTGTTTCCAATTTGCTGCAGTTACATCGTGTTCTGTTCTAGATGCTGGAACATTTCTGCGAGGATTTGATAGTTTCTGGTTTCTGATGTCAGGTTCTCATGTGCAGGTGCTCCAGAAAATCTTCTTTCATTCCATGCCACTCCCTGCAATATTACACAAACTGCTAATACACATTTGGATATCTGTATTCATAGTGAGTGTCCCTTTAGCTGAATCCATGAAATATAAGAGGTTTCTAAGGACTTTTAGACACAGTTCATTCATTTCCCAGGGTAGTGAAGAACTGCCGCAGAGTCTGGAGTGTTACAGCTCCTTTAATGAGATTTGCAGCTGCTTGTGGGACAGCTCTGAAATGAAAGCAGTAGGTGCATTGGAAAATAATGAAGCATTTTCCTACATCCACACTAATAATAACCATGCTGAAATTGAATCTTCCTGTCCATGCTTCCTGGGCTCACTTTTAGCTGAAGAGTCGGATGTTGTTACGTACAAACACCCTAATCTGTTTATTCTGACACAATGTTCTGATCCACAAACAGCCAGGAGTACAAATGATGAAGTAGGGTCTAAGAATAAAAAACAGTTTTAGAATCAGCATCATTAGTGTAGAAGCTGTCTGAAGATTACGTAACTGCCTCTTCTCTTCTGGGAAGGCTTTAGCCAGGGGTTCTGAACATTGCCGTGGGTATTTTATGGCATGGGTTTGCCTTGAGATATTCTTATTTACAAACGGTAGAGATACTGCAGAAAAAGTTTGGGAACCAAGGGGTTAACCATAAAGTAGTTCAATTTATATCCGTAGAGGGTCCCCACAACCTGTTGGATGCATAATACAAGGTCCTCAAAAGGAGGGGAGTGTACTCTGTTTATTTTGAGTGACGTTAATGAAAGATTACCCCATGGATTGGTTAAAATTACTTTATTATTTGGGTTATAATTTACAAGACACAACAAACATAATTTTACATGAAACACCAGACAAAACTAAGCTCATCTTCAAACCAGAATGTGAAGAAGCAGGTCCTCTACCATAGAAGCAAGCCCCCCTTGATACGGTATGGTTGGTATCACTAGGTACCTGCTGTGTTTGACCTCATAAATATTTATAAATTCAAATCCTGGGAGAAATGGACCGTAACCATGCTGCATTGACGTCCTTCTTTCTTGTCACCTACTGGGTTGATCCTTTATGAGCTCATCACAGAAAACATGAAGCCAACTAAACAATGCAAATCATCTGCTGGAAAAGAAGGCAACAACCACTGCATTTCATCATATAAACATCACATCACACGACGACAGGAGGTGAACAAATAACACTGAACAGATGGATATTTAATGAGGTTTGCTTGTCCAGGAAGCCGGGATCACTCTTTGAAATGAAAATGACCTTCATGTTCTTTGGACTACCTTTGTCATTAACATTAATTACCTCATTACATTACCATTTCAATATTGATGGTTCTTTCCCACTGGTCATTTCAGGACTTGCATTTGTCTTGTGCTCAATTTGATCATTCTGCCATCAAGCAGTGCAGCATAAAATGTGACCTCCTTAACAGCAATGATCAACCACCTGTTGAAGCAACAGGGCAATGTGTTAAATTCTCCAGAAGGCTAAACCATTAAGTGAAAGGTCATCCACAGTTCTTCCTTTTACTGAGGTCCATTCCAGCCAAGGTTGGGTTGAACTGAAGTTAGCTATGAAGGTAATAGAACTAGCAAGTATTGGAGCTAATACATCACTGATTGGCATTGTGCAAACTGAATGACCTCTCCAAGGTGTGTTCCTGCCTTCTACCCAATGATACCAGGCAGGCTCTGGAACCCTTGCAACCCTGATCAGGATGAAACCATTTGAAGATGAAGATGACAATGAAACTATGATGTTATAAACTTGCTTCATTCATTCATTCATTTCCTGTAACCAATTTACTATGTTCAACTTCACAGTGGGTCCTAGAATGATCTTATAGAACGTCCAAAGACATCCATGAGGAACCTAGACTATATCAAGGCTGTATGTGTCTACACATGCAGGGATCAATGTAGTCTGCACACAGAAAATGTCCATATGCCTCAATTACATTATATCAATGCTGTCCTTGAAACTCTCGGACTTGGCACATCTGCGACACTTGTTGCTGCCACATTTTCCACTGGATTTCCACAGCTCACACACAGTCAGACCCTAACACATAGCCGCCACAAGTCCATGAACAGCTCACACCTGAGGCCCAGCCGCAACAAATCTCCCTGAAGGTCTTCCTCATCTCCTGGCTGCGGAAAGCGTAGATGAGCGGGTCGATGATCGAGTTGCACATGATGAGGATGAGGTACATGTTGAAGTGTGACATGAAGCAGATGCAGTAAGGGTTTCTGGGGCATGAGATCATGAGAATGAGGTGCAGGAAGAAGGGGGCCCAGCACACCACAAACACACCCAGCAGTATGGTCAGGGTCATGGCCCCCTTCATGTTAGCCGCCTGAGGGATGGGCCCATTTCCAGGTAGGGCAGCGATTCGCTTCATGTGTAGCCTGGCCAGGAGGAACATGTGGACGTACAGCGATGCCATGAGGGCCAGCATTGCAAAGAACATGCTGATGAGGCAGATGAGGACCATGGGACTCTCTGAGTAGATGATGAAGAGGACACCGGACATCGTGCAAAAGGCCCAGATGCAGGAGATGACCGTAGCTGCCCGTTTCTGGGTCATAATGTTGTGGTAGCGAAGACCATAAAAGATGGTGATGTAGCGGTCAATGGCGATGGCTAGCAAGCTCCAGATAGATGCCAAAAGGGAGCTGCAGATCATGGAGTCAAACACATTGTCCATGGTCTTAGCTACACCCCCTGAGACGCTAAGTTTGCCACTAGTAATGAGTGCCATGACTGCTGTCTCTGTGGCATTAGAGACACTGACCAGAAGGTCGGCTGCTGCCAAACTACAGATAAAGAAGTACATGGGTGAATGAAAGTTCTTATTTTTGATGATGGCTGCGATTACGAGGACGTTCTCCAGCAGGCTGACCAGTCCCAGGATAAGAAACACCTCACTGGAGACCAACAGTTGCTCATAGCATCCTGAGCTGGATCCCCTCTCAGGCTTGTTGTTGGCCTGAGTGATCAGGCTGTGGTTCTGGTGGATGTGGTGTAATCCATGTTGCTGTGAGATGTTCATCTTCAGGTTTGAGCAATGGTATAACTGTTTGATAGTCTTGGTCCAAAGGGACTTTTCAAGATCGGTTTCCTAGACTTCTAGTGAACAGGTCAAGCGTGGAGATGGCAGGTAGATGTAGATGTCCATAATATCAACGGGTTATGAGTCTCTATAAATGAATACCATCCTCTCTTGGGCTGCACTGAATGGTGGATCTAGAGTACAGAAGGCAAACATAAAGAGGTGAACAGACTAAACAGTAAACATTTATGAAGTTAGATTTCAGTGTAAGTCTTGTTGAAACCTTAGAGGTGGAGAACATTGTAGTGCCAAATAAATGGTAACTACAAAAACAACTTTGGAGCAAATTACTTTACATCAATATCACTTTTTAAAACATTCCCATAGTTCAAACTCATTAAGGCATAATCTTCTGGCCAACATTTATTAGATGTACATTGTGATTATATACAAATACAATGTGCCCTTATCACAATGTGTACTTTATCACCAGTTCTTCACAGGGGTCTTCAGGTAGGTACCTCCCCCAGTCAGCGTTGTGTAATGTATACTTTTAATTCAAAATTCAATTTATGTTAAATCACAATTGTCTTTTAATATATAAATCAATAAACTAAAAAAGTATTCAAATTAAACTGCTACTTTCTAATCAGCTAACATTTAAATATAAATCACCAACTTTAAAATGTCTAAATCAAACTCACACATACATTTGGATACAATATTGTCCACAAGAAAAGAACAAATCAATGGATCAATGATGTTGATGGAATTCATAATTAATGATGTGACAAATACATTCTGATCACTTGCCATTTTCAAAACATTTATTTTTAGTTTTTTAATAAAATGTGTGTGAGAATGTTCAAATGCGGTTACAATTATATGTCACAATGTAAATAAACTAATATATAAATATTATGTGAATGAATATGAATAGTATGTATATGTTCCAAAAGTAAGCAAAAGTCTTTTAATACTGGTTTCCCTCACTCTGTCATTTCTACAGCAGCTGATCTCCTCACCTTAGTGTGTGTCCTGAGCTCTTCACCAAGCCAGCTCTGTCCTCCCATAGGTGGGACAGTTGAGTTGAGATATTTTCCCCTGTGGTGCCAAAAGAGCTTGTCTCTCTGCAGTTGTGTCACCACCACTGGCAAGCTTTCATTTTTCCTCGTTAAACTGTATCATCCTCAACAGAGCACTGGCACATGAGCGAGAGCTGGTCCAAGTCTATAGCAATCTGGTTTCAGAATCAAGAAGCCAGCGGAAAAAAAGGAGCACAGATGCAGGAATCCAAGGGAAACAGCCTTCTGACAGGGCATCCCTCGCCAGACCCACAAGTAGCATCCACCCCCCCACACCCCCCCCCCCTCACATCCCACCTCCTTTAGGCACTGTTCTGCTCTCTGATCACTGACTCCTCCCCCAGCTCCAGCATCCACTCAGAGTCTGGTCTGAGAGGCATGTATTCTTGCCCATTTCAACAAGAGTGGGTCTTCCATTAAGGGCCGGGAGATAGCAAGTGGTAAATGGTGAGCCAAACCGGTACTCCATTATACGGATGTTAATTATCAACTCCAAGAGGACGCACCTACTGCATTAATCAGTAATTCCATTTAGCCCCACGCATTTTAATGGCCGTTTGTACTCATGAGTCCACTTGTCCTTTTGCATTCGATAAATTACCTCATTATCATTGTTGCTTGATGTTGTGCTTTGACTGTCCCAACTCTCTCTCTCTCTCCAACCCCACCCAGCCTGGCTCTTTCTGTCTCTCTCTCATTGATCACGCAGCTAAGTCGTCACTGAGCCGGCAGGGAGGGGATGTGATTACCTCGTCGGTCCCCACTGTCCTCAGACAAATACGTGGGCAGACTTGATTTCTAGTGCCTTCCCTGTTTGTTTAAAGGAAGAACAAATCAGATTAAGTGCATAGAAGAGACCTGTAATGTCCATTCACTTAGGAAGGTATGAGAAACCAAACAGTTGCAAATGTCAGAGTGGTCTCAAAGTGATATTTTACTAATAAACCATTCCTAGGATTTCTAAGTTGTGTATGAAAAATTTTAACCTTTACATAAATATAACTATTGCTAACAACTTAATCTAACCCTAAACCTCACCATAACCTTTAATCTAACTGTAAACCTAACACTAAGCTCCAGACGTTTAGAAACTGTACATATTTATGCAGTTAAGTCTTAATCCTAGTCTTAATCCTAAACCTAAATCTAACCTTAAATTCTACCCTAACCATAAACTTAATTGAAAACCTAAATACAAACTCAAATTGCAGTGTTTTGTGTCTGTTACATGTCGCTAACAGAAAATGATGCTGATACATAGGAGACATACAACAGCACCACCGGTGGATGGGAGGCCACTTCATGAATGTAAAAAATAACTATGAATTATAATAAAGCAAAAATCTGGGATGCACTTTTTAGTAAAATATCTACTCGTTTTTGGAGATCTTGTCCCAAAAGACCAGACAGCAAGTTGTATAAGAACAGTATAAAAGAGAAACGTCTGTTTCACAGTAAAAGCACAAGGTGCATGTGGTTTTTTATTCATACCGAGTGTTACTTCATTCCTCTGAGATTTTTAATCCATGTTTTTTTTTCTAATTGGATCTAAAACATATTACTAATAGTAGACAGACTGGGTGTGGAAACCCACAGAGCCCAAGCTCCTTCTGAAACACTGCTGTGAAAATTTGCCTCAGTTCTCTACTGATGTTGACTGATTAGTTGTAGATTACGAATGCCTTGTCACTCCTGAGTGTGCAGCCCCACTGTGCCACAGCCCAGTGCTTGAGGGCTTTGTACCTTTCTAGATGACACTTGACAGTACACATGACCTTAGGCTCCTGTGTGACTAATCGAGTGTATTTTATTCTTTTGTAACAGTGGTTACATCTTCACTCAGAATAGGTGTTTACAAACATTTTAGACAAATTAGTCTCCACTTGCAACCTACGTCTGTGAAAATCCCACAGATAAAAGGCTCATAAATCTTAGTGATGAACAAATTATGAAAAACATTGTTAGAATATTCAATATTTATTATGAACAGGTTCATATGCAAATGACTACTAATTAATAAAAAAGTGTCTTGTAACTGTTTTGTTTCCATTTCCATTGGCTGTGGATATAGAATTTTGTCAGCCGTCATGTAAGGGTCCCCAATACGATTTTAAGAATTCACAATAATGACTATTATCAATAATAATAATAATAATAATAATAATAATAATAATAATAATAATGTCAATGCCTTATTATTTATGTAGCAGTCAAAATAGGGTTCTAAATATTAAAAAAGTCAAATCACAAGAAGCACGTAATTGCATTAATATACAACAATATTATTAAAAAAATACAAATTGAATAAAACAAATTCAATTCATTTTAGCAACAAACGTGTGTTTAAAAATGAATACGTACCAATTTTTAGCAAATATCACAGCATTTCTGAGACTCAGGAAGCTTTCCACACAATGTGATGTGAACTAGATTCCTTATGCACGATTTTGTCCAGTCTGTGTGTCCACAACCACGGAATCACTTGGGTTTTAGGACGCTGGTCTTAAACTGTTGAAAGTTTCTGAGCTGAAATGCAGAAACAGACCAGAGCATGTCAAATCAAATCAGCCTCAGGGTGCTCAGAAGGACCACACTGATGACATCACATGCACATTACTTGTTAAAAGGAATGTTGTTAATCCAGGAATGTCTTATTTTGAGGGACATTCACTGAGCACATTCAAAGAAACTTGCATGAACCAGTTTGTTTTCCACTGAGCAGATCCCTCACCTGGGGGCAGCCATATTTAGTACTGAACCAGGCTTAGTACTGAAGCTCTGATACATCTAGACCACTAGAAGTCAGTTTATTGCCTGTGTTCTGGCGGGAATTGATATTCTGAACTGATATATATATATATATATATATATATATATATATATATATATATATATATATATATATAGTTATTTAGCTTGTTCTGCTTGTTATACATAATAATGATTTGGGCTGAGGAACAGTGGAACGGTGTTCTCTGGAATGATGGAGCTGTCACTGATAGGGGCTGACACTGCAGTGAATAAGAGAAAATCTGTTAATTGTAGTTGTGAAGGTGTGGTGACCTCCTTCTATTCTGTTTAGTAAACAAGAGTAGATTTGATCTTATTGTGAATTGATCTTATCATGCTGTGCTTTGGAAACAACAAAAATCACAAGTCAGCAATGACTTCAAATGGAATGTACTTTGGTTATTATTATTATTATTATTATTATTATTATTATTATTATTTAGTAGTAGTCGTAGTAGCAGTTGTTGTAGCAGTGGTAGCTTTAGTATTAGAGGTAATATCACGTATCTAATTGGGGGCTCATGACAGTTACGTTAAGCAAACAAACAGACAAATTAATGATCCTTGGACCGAATCGAGAAAATGAACCCATCCACACCCTCACCTTCACTCTTCAGTTTTACTTCAGTTTCTCTCTCTCTCTCTCTCTCTCTCTCTCTCTCTCTCTCTCTCTCTCTCTCTCTTCCCTCTCTCTGTCTCATTGCACTCTCATTCTCTCTCGCTCTAATGATGGTGTACTTTTCCATTCACCCTTCATTTGTAGAATTTATTGTATTTTTAAAACGTGGCTTGTGCAACAGTTATGACACCTTTATGATTCACACCCACCTGTGCCCCCAGCATACCTCATAACATATCAGATGTTTTGACACGTTTCTATGTAAAGTGACACCTACACAGCCCCAGGCTACAGCACCCTGCTGAGTTGTGGTGGACCAGTCTGAGAAACTATTATGGAATATGTGTCAGAAACTTATATATGAGCTATTGTCTTTTAAAAGCATTGCATACATTAAGAAACACATTTTTAAAGCTGGTGTTCTCTATAGTAACAGGACAGAAAGTCTGATGTTTATTAATCAGGATCGTTCACTGTTTACCTTACTGATATTTTTTCCACTGTTCTCCAATGGGCTGTTAAAAGTCAACACGCCACTCCCAACATCTCTGTAAACAAATCTTTGAATGGTTTTCTTTTCTCTTTTCTTCGTGAAACACAATGTCATTTATGCAAAAAGTAATTCTGGATAATGAAGAGAGAACTCTTTGATGCTACCAGGGAATAAAAGATCAGAGAAAAGCTTTTGACACAGTATGACAGACATTCTTTTCACCACTCTGCAATGATGCGGGACCAAATATGTACACAAACCCAGCAGGTGAACAAAAGCAGTAAATAGATGCGCAGGGATGTTTTTCGCTGTTGCATAAGAACGTGTATATGAGCATTACATTCCAGGTGGAGATCACGCCCCTTTCTGCTACTGGCCTAAGACTTAGGTTCATTTCAGGTATAAAGCAGCAAGCACGGAGAGCTATACTGACTTGTAACATCACCTCACAATAAACGGAAAAACAGCATTAGCCAGCATTGTCTACTCAGGTAAGCAGCATTCTTTAAGCTTAATGTTGGCTATTCATTCACTAACATGAACTATTCTGTAACTCATGATTAGATAACACTATAAAGCATTGAGTTATTATTGTTATGAGATAATAATATGTCATTGCATGTTAATTAATCATAACAATAATAATTACATAGTATTTATAATGAGATGCTACATCTTTACATTCAGTTTATTTTATTTTGTCTGTTTTGTCTACATTATAAATGTTGCTATTCTGTTAAATATTTTGTAATTACCTATTTGTTACATATTATTTTCATTGCTATAAACAATTGTATTTCAAATAAACATTAATCCTGCATTGACAAAAGATGTTTGTTTAAACAAGTAACAAAACTAATGTTAAATATTGTCGTGTAGTTTCAAAACACACCAAGTGGACTGATAAGAGTTGAGTAAGAGTAAGAGTCATTTTGCAGGAGGAAGCAAAAACCTCAGAGGGAAGTTAATGCAGTTTTTGTGGAGGTTTTTGTCATTTCCATTGGTCAGGAGAACTTCTCAAAATGTAAATGGATGTTGAGGTTTAATAATGGATCTTGGAGCCAAACGTACTTTTCAGACCAATCAGCTGACCTTAAAAGCAATGCACCTCTGCGATGAAGCATTAATGTGAACTCTAATGCCTCCACCAAGTTTGATTTGAAAGTGCTGCAGAGACACAGGTGGACCATTCATATAATTTATAATGAAAATGGGTTTTCGTCTCCGTTCGTTATAACTCTCGTGTTGGACAGAGTGGTCAGATCCAAGACCATAGCTGTGATTGGATTCTGAGTTTAAAATACATTTTTGAAGTGAAAAGTGAAAGAAGATCATTTATAAAGGGTTTTCACTTCAGTGGTTTTAGCTGAACTTGGCTCTGCAATGTTTAACCATTTGCATATGGTCACTGTCAGACAAATATTTTACACTTATTGGGCAGCTGTGTCAAGTAATTTAAAGACGCGAGCTTGGAACCAAAGGGTCATCAGATCAGTCCCCTTGACTGACAGGAAAAATTAGGGGTTAAGAGAATCGAATGAAGAAATGGCGCTGTCTCCTCCATCAACATCCACAGCTGAGATGTTATAGGTGTCCCTTGAGCAAGGCAAACTGCTTCATGGGTGCTGGGATGGCACTGGGAGCGCTCAATGCTGTGTGCATGTTAGCATCTCCAAAACAGTCACTTTTATAGAGGTTTCTGACCTTTTCTGTTGGCCAATTCATCATTAACATTTGGTGATTCCAAACTATGTCAAAGACAAAAAAGTTACTAGGTTGGGTTTGGTTGAATGGGATCTTTGCTGCTGCCTGGTAAAGCTTGCGTAACCTTGCAGAAGTAGTTACAAAAAGATCAAGTGTATGGAGCTTGTGTTTGTTCAAGCATAATCCACAGAAATCTGAAACTCAAGAAGAAAGGATGACTGCTAAAAAGATCACAGAGATAAGGATAGAAACCGGTCAATTGCAGAACCAGAAAAACTGCAACCAAGGCTAAGACATTCAATAATACTGGCAACACCAGAAAGCACACACTGAAACAAGGCATAGGGATAGCTTCTCGGGTAATAAGCTAGTCACATGTACAAACGGGAAAAGGCAGGGCCAATTTAAAGCCAGAGAAAGGAAAGGTCCATTCATACCACTGGACAGCCACCAACGTGCAGGTGCTGGAGCAGGTCCTGATCCCTATGATATATTGAGAATATTACATTTAGGTATCTCAATGGGGGGGTGGCATGGTGGCGCAACAGGTAGTGTCACAGTCACACAGCTCCAGGGACCTGGAGGTTGTGGGTTCAATTCCCGCTCCGGGTGACTGTCTGTGAGTTGGTGTGTTCTTCCCATGACCACGTGGGTTATGAGCTGTCTTTTGCATGGTTGACTTACTTTTAAATATTTATGTATGTCAGTTACTGAATACAAGTCACTGCATGACATTAATTGGCTCTGACTGAAAGCTTTTTGAAAGACCCTGGGGCATTATGGGAAATGCAGTTCCTATAGTAAATGTATTTTGCGTGTCCTGTCGTTCTCAACAAAAAAATAGATTTTTTACTGCTGTGATTTTAGTGGGGCATGGCAACATTTTACTGGGGCAGGTAAACTGGGTTTGAATGTTCGCTAATCTGCACTTTTAGAAATATAGGTGCTGGGTCCTGTTAAGGGTTGCCATAGAACAACCACTTTTGGTTCCATAAAGAACCATGTTGTTTAACAGATTTGTGAGTATGCAGAACCTTTTTAAAGGTTTAAAAACCTATTATTTGAACTCAAGTTCATTGGTCTTGAAAAATGTATAGTTCTTTATTAAACCAAAAATGGCATTGCAAAGAAGAACCTTTTATTTTTAAGAGTGTGGAAACAAAGTCAGAAGACACATTCATTGCTTTGTTTGTTGTGGTCTTTATGATTGTAGTTGTAAAAGGATACAAGAGCAGGTAAAGAACATTGGCCACATATGTCACAGGTTTGTTGGTTCAGACTAACTGTAAACTATAGGCCTTATCCTAACCCCAACCCAAACACTAACACGGGGCATGACCCTAACCCTAATCCTTACCATAACACGCCATATATATAACCCAGGCAATAAACAACAGAGGTACTTTAAGTAGCACCATATGCATTTGGTACTTTAGTTGCACAAACTTATGATCTGTTGGTACAAGTTGACAAACCTGTTTATTACATGTCAGCTGTAATAGCAGGTTGCAGAAACAGATACAAAGTATCATAACACATAAACAGGACATGGGTTTTATGACAATGTGCTAGATCTTTGTTAAATGCTCTTACCAGACATGATTACAAGCCTTGTCATGTGAGTCAGAGTCCAGTCATGAGGCTGGGTTGATACTGAGAATTGAGTGAAACAAAATGGCTTCCAACAACCTTTGAGGCTTTCATTATAAAACACCCTCAAGCCTCAAGGCCAACTGAAGGCTTACGTCCTGTAGATTTAATGTTTAAAAGAACAAAGTATAAAAACATGAGGTAAGGAAATAGAACTTACAAAAACTTTGACTGGATTCACTTTTCTGATGATGACACCAGGTGTTGCAAAAGTCCCATTTCCTGTGTCTCAAAATTCTCCTAATAATTTGTTTAAAACATGAAATTAGTGTTGTAACAGATTGTCTACATGTATCAGAAAATAAAATGTAATGTTTTGATTTATGACATTTATTTTAGTATATATACTCTACAGCATTTCTTTTAGGACAAATAATTATCATATTCTTATTAAAAAAATAGGTTAGGTATAAATGTCATTCATAGTTGATGGCACTTTTGCCTAGAAATACATGGTAGGCGGTCTCTGAGTTATGCACAATGCTGTATACAGTAGACCAGACATAAAAGGTTGCGTGATCTCTGGGTGTATGTTTGTTTGCAGAACTCCGTGAACACTATGGAAATCAAACAGGACATCGGTCAGCTCATGAGCTGGAGCAAACAAGACAGAGGCTCTTTTGAAAACGCAGAGGAGTCTGATGAACAACGAGTGGCCAGTGACTTCAGCTGCATCCACAGCAAAGGTGAGGCACTGAGCTGGAAGCTGAGAAAAAGAGGTGTTGAAATCTCAGAGTTTCCCTGTTCATTGTAAAATGGCAGCTGAGCAGAAAAACAGTCTTTGTAGTCACACAGAGAATATTAGGCAATTAGTGGAAATAAGGTAATGTCACTCAGAATCTACCTGTAAGCTGCTGGACTGGTAAGGTATTGTGGGAACTCTAGCGGTTTTGGGGTTTTACTTTGCCTAAGTGTAGTCTTCCACCTCTCCTTCTCCTCCTCTATCTCATCTCTCTCCCTCTCACTGCTGAATGAAGAGACTCATATGCTTGTTTCCTTTATTCATTATCTCTCACCTTTCAAATTGACACAATTAAATATGTATTTCACTGATATTCTGGATTTTAGCGTCCTATTTCAACTCATGGAATTGTGTTGGAATTAACTGTGTGTAAACAGTTACTTGCACAACTGTCAGTTTGAATTATATTAAAAAACTTGGGTTATTTTTATGTTTTGCTTTGTTTCATTTTGTTTATTTTGCTTTTTTTCCCATTGTACCAAACTGAACCGAACCATGAATTCCAATATGTGGTGCAAACTGAACTATAACATTTTGTGTACCGATACATTCCTAATACACACATGGTGATTTTCTACTTATTTTATAGAACTATTTCCATGTATTTGCTGGAAAAATGTAAAACATGTAATATAAAATATGCCATCATGATTGCACAGGCTATATTTGATGTCTTATTCATTTTCCATCAAACCAGCACTTTTCCCTGGAGAGGATGTTTTTTTTCTGTTTTCTTAAACAATCAACAAAGTTTTGTTTGACGAGGGGTACCCAATTTTTGAACTTTTGTTTATGCTTGTAGGAGTATAAGGGGGAGCTCTTGTTTATTCAGCACACATAAAACCTAAGTGTTTGATAAAAACATATATTTCTTCCCAAAAACAAAAGACAATTCCTCTGCTGCCTTTGTTGCTTTCACCATTTTGAGCTGCATGCACCTGAGGCTTTTACCACCAAGATTTAACAAAAAAAAAAAAAAAAAAAAACACAAAGTGACTGTCTTCCATAGCAGTGGGGGTGTTAAATGACAGCAATATACAACGTCTTCTGGTCCAAAAATCAGTCTGTTTCAATTCAGTTCAATTGAGTTTTTGCCCCAAAACAGTAGAAACAAAACTTGAGGGTAAGTAGCTCCTAGAATATAAGAAATAAAGTAAGAATAAGCATGACAAAAAAATTAAAAATGCCTAAAAATATGAAGAACCGCTGAAATCAAGATTCATCATGAAAAACGCAAAGAACAAAAGACTTAAATATAATACCTATAATAATAATAAAGCTAGAACTCCTGAGAAGTTTTATCAAAAGAAAAAAAATGAATGAATTTTACAAAATCTCATTAACATCGTGAAATGGAAAATGAAATAACTGAAAAGAACCAAGACTCAAAATGAGAAGCCTCTGTAGAATCATGAGGACTTTCCACAGAGAAGAATCAGGATTTAAAGATAAAACTTTATGAGAAACAGCTACAGGGAGGATCTAAGACTCAAAATAGGAAACTGTCTAAAAAAATATGAAGAAGAACCAAGACTGAAAGATAATACGGGACTTACGGGAATCAAGACTCAAAATCAGAAAGCTCTCTAAGATCATGAGAAAAGACTCCTGGGAGAAACCAAGATGAGAAACTGAGAAACCGCCTAAAAGCATGGGAGGGACCAGTGAGAACAACATCATATCAAAGACAATGCCTCTATAAACAATAACCACTGAGAACCAAGAGAGAGAACCCAATGCTCAAATTCAGAAACCTCCCTAAGATCAAACAGAGCAAATGCTGAGAAGCACTACATTTCTTCAAAGTTCAAAGAGTTTATTGTCATTTGCACAGTAAGGAACAGGTTCTGTTTACAATGAAATTCTTTCTTTTGCCCCTCACCAGGAATGCCAAATGGAAGAGAAAATACAACGAATAACTAGATAACTAATAAAGTGCAAAGTTCACTGAGATTATATACATAGGTGAACGGTAAAGGGAACGAGTGCTACAATCAAAAAACAGCAATAAGTAGAAACAGTTGTGTGACATTAAATGACAGAGGCATGTAAACATGTTGACAGTAAAGTGCAGAGTTATTTCTGAAGCAGGTTCAGGAGTCTGAGGGCAGTGGGGAAGAAAGAGTTCTTTAACCTAGTGGTCTTGCATTTGACACTTCTGTACCTCCGGCCTGAGGGCAGAAGTGTGAACAATCCATTCTGGGGGTGGATGGGGTCTTTAAAGATGGAGGCAGCTCTTAAGCAGACTCTCTGGTGGTAGATGCTTTGCAGAGAGAGTAGTGGAGTACTGGTGATCTTCTCAGCAGTCTTCACTACTCTCTGCAAGCGTTTTTGGTCCATCACAGTTGTACTGCCATACCACACGGTGATACAGCTGGTCAGGAGGCTCTCAATGACACAGCTATAAAAATTTCTAAGGATTCTGGGTGACATCCCAAATTTTCTCAGCCTCCTCAGGAAATACAACCGCTGCTGAGCCTTTTTGACCAGCTGCATGGTGTTCAATGTCCATGCAAAGTCCTCACTGATGTGGATGTCTAGGTATTTAAAGCTGCTCACCCTCTCTACTTCAAGCTCCCGAATGAACAGTGGCTGATGAGGTCTTTTCTTCTTCCTCATGTCCACTATCAGCTCCTTCGTCTTGTCTGTGTTGAGGGTGAGGTTGTTGTCATCACACCATGCTACCAGCCTGGTCACCTCCCTCCTGTAGGCCTCTTCATCTCCATCAGTGATGCGTCCTATCACTGCAGAGTCATCTGCGAACTTGAGGATGATGTATCCTTGTGATAGGCGACACAGTCATTGGTGAACAGGGTGTAGAGGATGGGGCTGAGGACACATCCCTGTGGAACCCCAGTGTAGGTGGTATACTGGCTGAAGTCCTGTTGCCAACCCTGACGGACTGGGGCCTGCCAGTCATGAAGCCCAAAAGCCAGTGGCAGAGGGTGGGGTGCAGGCCGAGTGTGGACAGTTTGTGGGTAAATTTGTGAGGGATGACCGTGTTAAAGGGGGGACCATTATCCACAAAGAGCATCCTGACATGGGAGTCTTTAGTTTCCAGGTGAGAGAGAGAATAGTGGAGGGCAGCAGCGATCCAATCCGAGGTGGATCTGTTGGCACGGTAGGCGTACTGCAGGGGGTCAAGGGTATCCGGTATACTGCGCTGGATGTGGGTCAGCAACACTCTCTCAAAGCACTTCATAATGAGTGCCACTGGCCTGTAGTCATTCAGGCAGGTGGGGGGGGGGTTCTTGGGGAGGGGGATGATGGTTGTGGTTTTGTAGCAGGTTGGAACGATGCTCTGGCTGAGGGACAGGTTGAAAATGGAGGTGAGAATATCAGCTAACTCGTTGGCACATGCTCTGAGGACTCGCCCCGGAATGTTGTCTGGTCCTGCCGCTTTTTTGCGAATGTTAATCCTTCTCAGAGCTCTGCATACCTCGCCTGATGATACTGAAGGTGGGGAGGAGAGGGCTGGTAAGGACTGGGTGTGTGCATGCCTCTCAGTGCTGCTGCTGGAGGTCGCAAAGCACGTGTAGAAGATGTTGAGGTCATCCGGTAGGCTGTCTGTGAAGCTGATGGGTGGGGGTCCTGTAGTCTCTGATATGCTGCAGGCCTTGCCATATCTGCCTGGAGTCAGCAGTGGAGTGGAAGCTGTCCAGATTCTCCCTGTACTGCCTCTTGGCTGCTGTGATGGCTTTCCTCAGTCTGTACTTCGCAGCTTTGTACTCATTGCCTGATTTGAATGCCAGAGAGCGTGCCCGCAGCATGTGTCGTACCTGACTGTTGATCCAGGGCTTCTGGTTGGGGAACCTCTTCACCTGTATGGTGGGCAGGATGTTGTTCACACAAGTGCTGATGTAACCAGACACGTGCTCAGCATAGTCCTGTATATTAACACTATAGTCCTCCATAGTGGCTGCAGCTTTAAACACATCCCAATCTGTTGTAGCAAAATAGTCCTGTGGGATGTCCTCAATCTCTGGTGTCTATTTTTACATATTTACATAAATATGCTGTAAATGGCTTCAAAATGTGCTATGTTCATGGAATGACAGGTTTATGGTGATGTCGAACATTTTGAGTCAGGAAACCCATAGCAAGTATTTATGATTACTTAATACCTCAGCATGGAATTAGGCATTCTGTTGGTACAGTGTGTAACATATCGTTTCAATGGAATTATACTTTACTGTCAAAGGACATCATCTCAGAGATAATCAAGTCTGGATGCTCTTGCTGTTTTGAACTGTCACTATAATTTCATTGCTGTTTGGCTTGTATTCAATCTAGTGACTCATATGCACAAATATATGCAAGTTGCTGTTTAAGATTTGCACCATGACTCTTCCAGTCTGCTCTCTACTGGAGATTCAAATTCATAATCTCCATCCTTTATCATGAAAACCACAGGGGTCAACTTTATAAACATTGTTGACTCCATCTGTTTATTCAAGCCACAAAGAGTGAGATCATAAGGAATTGAAGTTGATTCATTACAAACATAAAGAATCCCATCTAATCCAGGCTTTTCTCTGGTCAGATCTGCTGCCAGCTGAGAATGGCGAAGAGGTGACCAAACACTTCCTGCAGGAGCTGCTGAATATCCTTCTTGCATACATCCAGAAGTCCGTGAACCGCAACTCTAAAGTGCTGGACTTCCACCACCCTCACCAGCTGAAGGAGGGTCTAGAAGGCTTCAGCCTGGACTTACCTGAGCACCCTGACAACCTGGAGCAGCTCCTGGGAGACTGTCGGGACACCCTTAAGTATGGAGTCAAAACAGGTTTGCAATAAGTTACAGTAGAATTTTTACAATGGCTTACATTTTATTTTAAATACGACATGTAAAAAATATAATCAGAAACTGATGTCTATTCCTAACCGTTTCTGTATGATTTACAACACATTCCTGTAATGTTTCTGTGATGTACAATTGTAATTCAAAATTCAAACATTTTCCCACTGTTTTTTCTTTGTTATTTTAACAAATAACTAAATGTTGAGTATTAATGCATTATGTTCATTGATCACAAATATCAGAATTAACATTTTTTAATTATCTAAACCATCTAAACTTTCAGGTACTTTTGGATAAAATATCATCAACAAACAAACTGAAACAAACAAACTGATCACATACTTTTGCAGCAATTTTTCCTGATGAAACTCATAACAAATCCAGTGATGTATAAATTCTACTAATTTTTAGGTTATTTTTCCTGAATTAGAACAGGATAAAGTTTGAAGTTTGAATTAACATTATACATTACATTTTTTTGTTTGTTTCTTTGTTTGTTTTTGTACACGTAACTGAACGAGAGGAAAAAAAGCTTAGATATTGGGACGTCTTTATGAAGGAGACATGAAAGCTAATCAAAATACAGTTAATTTACATAAACTTTAACTTTTATTGTTACATTAGATACACAGAAAATGTAGTATCAAAAACTCATAGTGGACTCCTGTGCTGATGTTATTTTTACCCCCCAGGTCATCCACGCTTCCTCAACCAGCTCTCCACTGGACTGGACATCATTGGACTGGCAGGGGAATGGGTCACTTCAACTGCAAATACAAACATGTAAGTACATTTCTGTCCATTACTTGGAATAGTTCGGATATCAATGACACTGACTAAGGGAAAAATCTAGAATCAAAGGTAGCAGACATCAGTGAGTATGGCATGTTTCTGGCAGGTTCACCTATGAGATAGCACCAGTGTTTATCCTCATGGAAGACGTGATCCTGAAGAAAATGCACTCTATTATTGGTTGGTCTCAAGAAGAAGGAGATGGAATCTTCTGCCCTGGTAATAAACCCATATCTACATCCCATATCTAATGATACATGTTTGCCCTCTTATTTCATATGCAATTAACCAGACAAAATATTACCACTGTCCAAAGAAATTAGTTCTTACTCCAAGCTGATCCAGCAGGTCAGCAACTCCCTATATCATGGGTGGACCAAGAGAAATGCACCAAAATGACTTGAAATTACATCTCTTTGCATTAACTAGTGATAAAAGTTAAGAATAATTTGGCTTACCCTGTTAAATTATCACTGTTTTCTTTCCTGTTGTTACTACCCATTTTTGCTTCAAATCTGAACTTCTCAAAGTTGATAAAGGGGCATGCACTGTTTCAGTAGTACACACTCCTGTAAAATATGTGGCATCTTTAATTCAGGAATTAATTGTACATTATTTATTGAAATTGTAAATTTTTTAGTTGAATTGCTCATGAATAAATTTTAACTCCAGACTTATTTTGTTCTGTTTTGTAGGAAATACTAGGCTCCAAAACACAAAAATGTGTTATGACTTAGCCATGCAGGTTACAGCCTACTATAGCCTCAAAACATTATATAAATAAATATAAAATTAAAGCCACTCATAATATATCAATATTTATGTTACTTTTAAAGTTACACTACAGAATTAATATTCACTCGTGCTAAAACTAATAAAATATTTATATAGTAAAGCAGTTTAATAGTAGTAAAAACTCCTGAGGTTACACTGGGTTTGGATGCCCCTGCAGCAGACAAGAGTTGACACTGTAGCATACGATAAACAAAATACACTCACAAAAAAAGCATGGGTTAAAGGTATTTGGCTTCTTGGCTGCATTGTGGGAAACATTCTATTTCACCCTTAACTGCATTATTTTATTCAGGAGGCTCGATGTCTAACCTTTACAGCCTGTTGCTGGCCAGATATCACTTCTTTCCAGAGGTGAAAACAGCCGGGATGCATGCCCTGCCTCCTCTCGCTCTCTTTACCTCTGCCCACGTGAGTTCACTCCCTCTCTCACTCTCTCCCTTGCTCATATGCAATTATCTTAACCCTGCTCATCCACAAATGAGCCATATTATATATCTGTGCCTTTTATTTAAATATTAGCCTACATTAGTCTTCATCCTCTGGTGTGAAACGTGCTTTTCTATGAGTGGCTATATTAAGAATTCCCAGCTGAAGAACACTTTTTGATGTCTGCCCTGTTTTCAATTACCCCACCCCAGAGTCATTATTCTATCAAGAAGGCTGCAGCCGTGCTGGGGATTGGCTCTGAGAATGTTATTTTAGTGAGGTGTGATGAAAGGTAAGAATGAAGCCAGTGATTGTGATGTTCTGTCCTTTGGGGTCGCTTTATTAATGCTAATGTACTGCTTATGTCTCTTTATAAAGGGGCAAAATGATTCCAGGAGAACTGGAGTCCTGTATCAGAAAGGTGGAGGACAAGGTCAGTCAAATATCTATTTTACAGTTTATTAGATCCATCTTTCAGCTGCTGCACCCACACTGTACCACACTTTAAAGTCCAGTTAGCGATCATTTACCATGCCAGTATATAAACAACATGGACTCCCTCGTGCCTTGTGGGCTTCTGGACCCACTGTGACCCTGATCAGGACGAATTAATTGGTTGTCACATGATGAATGTATAAATTAACAGAAGCACATTCTGTATATGACTCAGTGAGGTGAAACATAATATTAATCCATGCCAACCAAATGGCAGCCAGTCATATGTCTAACCTTTCTTGGTTGGGGTTTGTTATTCATAGGTTTGTAATATTAAATGAGCTCCAATCCACTTGTGGCGCTGTTTTGCTAAATACACTTTAACTCTTTGTTATGGTTCTGGAAAAGTGCTTCAGAAACAGTGCTGTAATCTGTTGGAGTGTTAGGGGTTAGTGTTAGGATTTAGGGGGAGGTTTCAAGGCTGATTTTTCTAATTGGACAACCCCCAAATTCCCATGAACACTCATGAATATATTTAGTATTCATTTTACAAGTTCGAATTATATTTAGTTCCTATTGTACAGACATTGGGAAACTAGGGACATTAGTGGACCACTAAGGGCAGTCCGTAAATAAATAAATATATATATAATTTTTGTGTAACCACATTTAACTTCTATAGCTTTCTTATATCTGTCAGGATTAGTGGATTATATTGATACACTGAACGTATTGAATGCCCCTCGTATACGTACAGATTCACTCCATTCCAGAAGCATTCAGTGCAGTAGACTGTACAAGAGAATGGTGTGTTGATGTGCTGTCACTCTCCTGTTCTAGAAGGTGGTCATTAAGGTGGTTAAAATATTTCCATAGTGCGAGTGTGTCTGCTCATACTTAAGCTGGGTTTAACATAAGCCTGATTTAACACATGGACCTGTGTAAATATCGACATCTGTTTAACATCTGTGTGTGAGAAAAGGGAATGAGATTTTAATCATGTGACAGGTTCATACAGTGTTAGGAGTCTTACCAAGGACTGAAGCCCAGGTGGCTGTTTGTAAGACAGTCCACTATTCCAAATGCTACTGTGTATTTAGTTGCATTATTTTGCAGTACATTTTTAAAAAGTCACTAACATTTCTGGTGATTCAACCAAAATATTTCAGCTGAAGAACCATCTTCTTGTGTCCTCAGGGTCTGGTTCCCTTCTATGTAAATGCCTCAGCTGGAACCACTGTTTACGGAGCAATTGACCCTCTGAACGACATCGCTGACCTCTGTGAGCGATACGGCCTGTGGATGCATGTCGATGTATTTACTCATTTGATACCTTTCTCCATACTTTATATTCTTCATTGTTTATATTTAAAACTGAAGAGTAGAAACGGGTGTGTAGGTAAACAGAGGTGGTCTTCCTCTTTCAGGCAGCGTGGGGAGGAGGCCTGCTGTTGTCCAAGAAGCACAGGGTCAAACTACAGGGCATCGATAGGTAAAAACTACTACTAATAATAAAATCTTCATAGAGCTGATCTCTTCAAATCCAGAACTTTGATTGAGATTCAAGGCCAGGATTTTAAAATGACTGGACCGTATGACATTATAGCTGCCTGATAATGTATCTGACAGTCACACCAGCCGGCCATTTTAAATATATATATTTGTATATATAAGTAAAGAAAGGTCCCATATTTCCTTGGGGGGTGTTCTTCCCTCAGTTACAGTGGTGAGGCTAATTGCTTGTAGGTCTTACCAGGCTAGGCCTTTTGGTAGAGAAGAAACCCATTAATCAAGACAGCTTTCATTTCCAATCCACTCTAGAGCTTCATCCATCACCTGGAATCCTCACAAGATGATGGGTGTCCCACTGCAGTGTTCAGCCATTCTGGTGCGAAAGAAGGTCAGTCAAATCTCGACAGCTCAAAACTTGCGCATGTGGATTACAACCTTTGCCCAACTCTAAATGAACCTGTGTTTGTGTTGCTGTCAGGGTTTACTTCAGGAGTGCAATCAGCTGCGTGCCGAGTATCTCTTCCAACCGGATAAGCACTACGACATGTCCTACGACACCGGAGACAAGAGCATCCAGTGTGGGAGACACGTAGACGTCTTCAAACTGTGGCTCATGTGGAAAGCTAAGGTACAACAAGCCTTTTCTAATTATAGTTATATTTAACTCTGAAGTATTGGTTGGAAACGAAAGGGATAAAATCTTAAGAGGCCCATAGACACAGGGTATTTTAATTAGGCCTTCAGGAGAACTTACATGTCATATTACCTACCTAAATGTAACACCTTATTCGACATTGCACAGCAGTATAATGCAATTTAGACGCCAAAGTTAACAGTGGCAGTAAACACACACATACTACTGATTAGAAACAGTGAACACACACACACAAAGCATCACATTAGCACCTCTGGAGCAATTGGTTGTGCAGCCATGGATGTTTAGGGAGGAGAAAGATTTGCTACTTCTCAAGCATTTAGGCCACAGCTGCCTTCTTAAGTAGATACTAATATAATGAAATATTTAATGTGTATAATAAAATGCATATGATTATGTTTATATTCAGTTTAATTCAACACTAACTTAATAATGGTTTTACATAGAGCCCATGAAAAATTTGCATAAAAGTGGGAGCTTTGTATAGTACTCATCATGACTGTACAGTAAACATGTACCATGCAAAGACATGCAAATATTGTGCATTTCCACTGAAAGCCCACATTGAAACTTGTACTGTTCCATAGATCGTCCGTCCTTCAGAAACAATCCAGGATATTCATAAGTAGTTTGTCCCACTTTGGTGCAGTTACAGCCTCTACAGGTATAAGGCTACTTTAATGTCAGAACACTGCTGTGATGATTTGATTGCATTCAGCTATGAAAGCATTAGTGAGTACAGGTTCTGAGGAGTTTCATTCTTTACCTGTACACCAGCAAGATGGAGTTGTACTGTGAAAAAGTGGTGGTGTTCATACACTGAAGACGTGTCATGTCTGAAATTTGAATTTTGTACACGGGAAAATGCTAAAGATAATGATATTTGTTTTATTTTGCATAACGTCGCCTTCCAATTAAAACAAATATTTTGTCACTTTTTGTCAAATTTCAGTTTACTACAACATTTGAACACAGCAGCTGTCCTTCACATAGCGTGGAAATTTCATGATGAATGAACCAATAGAAATGCTCCAAAATGACTTGGAATATAATCTTTTTACATTGAATTTCATTAAAAGTTAAGAAAGTGTTTTTCCTTCTTCTATAAAGTTACTATTTTGTGAAATGTTTTTTGAACTGGACAGAGATGATATGAATTTCCATCCATCCATTACCTGTAAGTGCTTATCCAGTTCAGGGTCACAGTGGGTCCAGAGCCTACCAAGAATCATTGGGCGCGAGGTGGGAATACACCCTGGAGGGGGCACCAGTCCTTCACAGGGCAACACACACTCACACAATCACTCATACACTCACACATTCATTCACACACTCACATCTACGGACACTTTTGAGTCGCCAATCCACCTACCAACTCCTCACAGACAGTCACCCGGAGGAAACCCATGCAGAAACAGGGAGAACACACCAACTCCTCACAGACGGTCACCCGGAGGAAACCCATGCAGACACAGAGAGAACACACCACACTCCTCACAGACAGTCACCTGGAGAAAACCCACGCAGACACAGGGAGAACACACCAGACTCCTCACAGACAGTCACCCGGAGGAAACCCACGCAGAAACAGGGAGAACACACCAACTCCTCACAGACAGTCACCTGGAGAAAACCCACGCAGACACAGAGAGAACACACCACACTCCTCACAGACAGTCACCCGGAGGAAACCCACGCAGACACAGGGAGAACACACCACACTCCTCACAGACAGTCACCCGGAGGAAACCCACGCAGACACAGGGAGAACACATCAACTCCTCACAGACAGTCACCTGGAGAAAACCCACGCAGACACAGAGAGAACACACCACACTCCTCACAGACAGTCACCCGGAGGAAACCCACGCAGACACAGGGAGAACACACCACACTCCTCACAGACAGTCACCTGGAGGAAACCCACGCAGACACAGGGAGAACACACCACACTCCTCACAGACAGTCACCCGGAGCGGGACTCGAACCCACAACCTCCAAGTCCCTAAAGCTGTGTGACGGTGACACTACCTGCTGCGCCACCGTGCCGCCCCAATGATATGAATTTATGGTATTTAAATGTATATCCTGTGGGTAACACTAGTGCCCTGACGTTTTGACATTTAGTAGGATAGATGTACAGTGTACAAGAGAGAAGTTTCTGATAAAATGCCCAGACATCTTATAACCAAAGCTCTGGAATTAGTGACAGTTAATAGCCACCACACAAAGATGGCCAGACTATAGTTATAACTGACCCACATCTGAATGAATGTTTTCCAGGGCTCTGAAGGTTTTGAATCTCAGGTCAATCACTGCTTGGACAATGCAGAGTACCTTTACTACAAACTGAAGAGCAGAAAGGACTTTCAGCTGGTTTTCCAAAGCAAAGTAAGTGACCTTGCGTTCTGAAAATATGTCTTGGTTTGTTTCTTTGTTCGGGTTTAATTATAAAGTTACCATTGAGGAACTACTGTGCAAAAGTCAAAGGCCGGTCCATAGTTCAGAACCCCTCAGCTTCTTTTGTGTCTATTTCCTTTTCTCAGTGAGGGCTTCTTGAGAGCTCCACATTCATTCTCTAGCAAGCCATGGATGCTTCTTAAGAGTCCCATATCAGTGATTACTGTGTTGCTGTGAGCAACAAAATATTGTTCTATTGAATGAATGAAGTTGGTCTTCATTCAAGCTGTGCCCAACAAAATTGATTGATCAGACTGAAGTACCCTGGGACCCGTCACATCACTTCTTAATCCATACACAGGATTTGGCCTGCATTCATTCCAATATAATAGGGTTCCCCTTAGGATACAACTGGCCGAATGTTTGACACACATCTGAAGTTCTTTCATAATAACATAGATTCCATAAAAACAAACTTAGATACAGTGTTTTCTGCTCCTACAGCCTTTAAGCTGGAAGCACCAAACTTTCCAGGATCATAGTTATTACTGAATAGTGTGCTTCTGCTTTTCTAAGACGGTGTCTGAAAGGTGCGTCTCTGCTGCAGTCGACAGTTAACTTTGGCAGCCACCACAACACCCTTGTAGTTTCGCCCGAAACTGCCCTCTCCAGTTTTTTTGTTCTTCCTTACACTCGTCAATATAAAGGTGCTACAGGATCTGTGAGTGATGCTATAGAAGAACCACTTTTGATTCCATAAAGAACCATTTTAGCGGGTCATGTTTAAATGGGTAAAGAACCTTAAGACTGAGTCATGGATTTATAAACGTCAAAAGGTTCTCTTCACACATGCATTTCTTAAACAAACATGGTTCTTTATGGAACCGAAAGTGGTTCTTCTATGGCATTGCTCTAGAACCTTTGAGTAACTCCTTTGACTGGACGCTAAATCAAAGACGGTCTCTGACTACTGCACAGTACAGTACATGGTTTTGTTACAAATGTAATGCCTTATTAGTTTATTGTAATTGGTTTCCTGCACTTCTTCAATCATGTCCTAACTACCTTCATCTCCAACGTCACTTTAGCCGGAGCACAGTAACGTCTGCTTCTGGTATCTCCCAAACCGAGTGAGGAACATGCCCCTGGGTCCAGAGAGGGACAGAGAGCTTCACATGGTAATGACTAACTGACTACTCGCAAAAGTGTCAAGAAAAAAACAAAAACCACACCACACCCTGACAGCTGTGGAGTCTAGAATTAAGAGCTGACCCCAGTTTCACATCAACTGTTTTGTATATAACAAAGGGCTTTGTTTTGGTTAATGTCTGCATCTTTAGACAGTGGAATTTCACTGAATGTTGAAACATTAGTTTTGCCGCCTCACACATCAGGGTCTCGGGGCCCTGGGTGTGATCCTACTTTATTTGTGCCATAGTCTTGCCATTGGCTGCTGTACATTGGTGTGAGTTGAGAGGACTGAGTCATATACGCCCTATAATACCATCCACAGCCTGAATTAGACTGAATTTGGGGCTGATCTCTGCTGGGACACAGATGGCCACCATCGACTGCTCTTTGTTTATTAAAACACATCACCCTTTCTCTTAAGGTGGCTCCAAAGATCAAGGCAAAGATGATGGAGGAAGGCGTGACTATGATCAGCTACCAGCCGCTCGGGGACAAAGTGAATTTCTTCCGCTGTGTGTTCTCAAACCCGGCCACAAAGAAGGAAGACGTGGACTTTCTCCTGGAGGAAATCTCCCGCCTTGGGTCAGAGATTGACAGCTGAAATATATGAACCTAAGTGTCTATCCTTCCTGTACTGCACTTTCTATAGACTTCAATAGGATGTCCACCCTGGTGTATAGGTCAGTTGAAGACATTTCTGTTGTCCCTAAGACTGGGCATCACATGTTGATTTAGTCTATCCCTGTTCTTTATTGGCAAGGACTTGATAAAGCATTGATGTGAATAATGACATGTTGGTCCCACTTTATATTATGTATGTAGTAACACTGTAATTACGCATTAATAAACATATACAGGATAAGATAACAAACACCCAGCACATAATACATTCAGCTACGTTCTAATATCCCTAAACGACCATGACCACACAGGTTTGAAAGGTCATTCCTAGCCCCATTGGCACAGTTAATGAATGCCCAGTGCCACTAGATCCATGGGGATTTTACCCATTATATCAAAAACACCTTTACCCACTGTGCTGCACCTGCGCAGTCAATCATCCCCTAAACTGCAAAATCCATACAGGTCGCCCTGGCAACTAAAGACAGCATCTATCCCACTGTAACTATAAGTGATGTTTATAGATCGATGGTTAATGCGCTAATTATTGCGTTTCATTAAAAAATTATATCTTTGTAATTACTACATAATTATAATTATGTTATAACAACTAACGCTAACTAATGTAATTACAAGTGATGCATGGTTGGTTACAACTGGATTGTTAATACACATGCACCATATTGAATTAAATACTTGTGTGTGTTTTTACACATCAGAGTTTAAAAAACATTGGTTATACCATAGTTATAAATACGTTTATTATAATAAAGTAATATAAAGTAGGATCAAATGTAATTCCTATATATACAGGAGATATACATCATTCTCTATAGTGTGTTGAACGGTTTCAATCAGTGTTTTTAGTTTTTCAGCATTAGCTTATTGTTCTGTTTTATTTATGTTTAGAAATTAAGGAAATAAATCTATGATATATATTTGAATGTTTTGTTATTATTAAAATTACTCAAATATGAGAATGATTGGTTCTCTTCACTCATCAATGTTTAAACCAATGCCTCAGTTATTGAATTTTAAACCTCCACACAGTGCCAAAGGTTTTCAGGCACACAATATTTCTACAGCCTGGGGAGTTAACTGGGCGGCTGTCTGACTTCACTGCAGCAGAAGCTTCTGCTCTCCAGGGAAGGCTTGAACATTGCTGCGAGGATTTGGTGGCGTTCAGCCGCAGGGTGAGGTACTGATAATGGAATGTCTGGATAACAAATCCCACTCCTAATCATCCCAAAGTAGTGGGCGGAGCTCCATCACCATCAGAAAATGCAGAAACCCTTCTAACCAACACTAGGCACCACTGTACGCTGATGTGCTACTCTCCTTTCATGCTTTGTTTTTTTGGGAGCGGACACAAAACAAGTGCTCTGTTGAACATCAGGGTCCACACAGGTTCACTTTAATGTAAATTATGTCCAGATTATAAGGGGTGTCTACAGACTTTTGGCCAAGTAGTGTAAAAGTGAAGGCAGAAGTTTACAAAAGTCCTGGTGGCAGCTTCAGTAGTGTCTTTTTTAGCTTAAAACTGCCACCTGCTGTTAGAGATAGGAAATGTAACATGAGATGTACCAGATGTGTGTGCACTACTATGTGTCATATTGTTTAATAATAGTTAATATAATACAAATAAATCTAATTATTTATAATACTGATCAGTAGTTTCTGTGTTGTATGCAGTGCACATCTACATTAATTGTCCAAAAATATACAGACACTTCTGCTTCTCACAACAGAGCAGGTTTGATTTGAGTGGTGTATGATCCTCAGCTGCAGTGGCGTCCTGTGTCCACTGATGAAGGACTAGTGGACGACCGACACAAACTGTGCAGCGACAGATGAGCTACTCTCTCTGACTTTACATCTACAAGGTGGACCAATGAGGGAGGAGTTTCTCAGGGAGTGGACAGTGGACACAGGGTTTAAAAACTCCAGCAGCCACTGCTGTGTCTGATCCACTCCAACACCACCATGTCAGTGTCACTGTAGCACATGATCTGAGAATGACCAACCACCTAAATCATCCCTACTCTGAGGTGGTCCTGTGAGGATCCTGACCATTGAAGAAACACAGTATGCAGAGCAACAGGTGAACTACAGAGTGCACCTGAATGGTCAGTGGAGCTGGTAAAATGGACTATGAATGTAGAAACGGAGGTGGCGTTGTTTCTATGATTGTATTTAACTTCCTTGTTGATGATGCACTTCTAGAGCTTGGCCAGCAGATGGAACCCTTGGTAAACTCTCATCTGACCAAAGGCACACATTTGTTTAATAAACGCTCATCCTTTTTTTATAAAAGTCTAAAGTATAAAGGCGTTTCTCCAAAGTCTTGTAATTCGATGTTATCAGTTCTTAGGTTTAATACTGAGCTTCATCCGTTCTGGATAAAATAATAAGGCGAGAACTCAGATGATTATCTGAAATTGAGCTCATTTCCAACTTTTTTCAGTGCCTGTGTGAAAAAACATGGAATCTACCAACCCACAAACTGTGAAACAAGACTTCCAAGTCATAAATCACAGGATAAAACAAGTTCCGATTGTGTTCTTTCTTTTACATTGACTGCAGAGACTAAACTATTCCCCGCCCCCTTGTCTGAATGTCTCCAATCACAGACACCTGCAACAACTGCAGAGAAAAAAGAGCACTGAGTAAAAACAGAGAAAAGGAAAACAGAGCAGAACCAAGTGAAAACAGCTAAAAAAAAAAGAGATATTCTTCTTCTCATTCCTTCCTGCTGTGCGCTAGGGGTCGGGGTGAACAGTGAGTGGCTCATTATCATTTAAAGGAACAGGCGCTGAAACCAGCCATTTAGAGGGAGAACTCCGCTGCAGTGTTTGATCCTTGTGGTGTTTTGAACAAACCAGAACTGTGTTTACCTGGGAAAAAGGGGTACAATCGTTCACATTGTTTGAGGGTTGTTGGCTGCGACGTCTTGTTCACTTCCTGAAGCCGTTGATCTTGTTTAAGGAGCTGAAAGGAGAAAAGGATATAGACACCAGTGCTGTACACTGTACTCAATGTGTTAATACTGAATTCTAATAAAACACACTGTTGAGGACCAAGGTGCGGTATTTTCCAGGAGGACTGTTTGTTTTCGGTGTAATGTTAATGATCTGTTTAAGCAGCCTTCGTACAGGTGATGTAGCAACGTTAGCTCAGAAAATGACACATGCTCCTGCTCCCAGACAACATCATCCATCACTCCGCCGTTCCCAACTCGGCTGAGGGAGAATTTCTGCAATTGTGTGCAGTTTTGTTGCATGTGGAAAACATATGCAGATTAATGAGCTGTGGTGGACTCATGACAGTGGACACACAGGTCTGCAGGTACAGATGACACACACACACACAGCTCGGATGAGACACCTGCATTTCAGACTGATGATGTCTCCTGACTCCATTCCTGGATTCATAATCCATCCATCCATCAGATCTCTTTACACGTTTAATCTTTTTCAAGTTTGCAGTTGTTCTGGGGCCGTCCTGGGATCATTGAGTGCCTGCCCATCACGGGCCTTCACACATTCACCCAGTCACTTACATAAGCACTCACACAGCCAATTCACCTACCAGAGTGTTTTAGGCTGTGGGAGGAAACCCATGAAGACACAGAAAGAACACACCACACTCAACACAAGAAACAGTGACCCAAGGTAAGGATTGAACCCAGGACACTAAGACCCTGGAGCTGTGTGGCAGTGGTACAATTTAAAAATATGTTTATTTATTTTTTTTAATGTGTCAATACAATATTTGTCAAATAAATACTCATCTGCTGCTGATGTGACATCACTAAAAGGGTCAACACACTTGGAGGAGAACACTAATTACCAATCTGATGAGGTACGCTGCGCAGCAGGTTAATGTCGCAGTCACACAGCTCCAGGGACCTGGAGGTTGTGGGTTCGATTCCCGCTCCGGGTGACTGTCTGTGAGGAGTGTGGTGTGTTCTCCCCGTGTCTGAGTGGGTTTCCTCCGGGTGACTGTCTGTGAGGAGTGTGGTGTGTTCTCCCCGTGTCTGAGTGGGTTTCCTCCGGGTGACTGTCTGTGAGGAGTGTGGTGTGTTCTCTCTGTGTCTGAGTGGGTTTCCTCCGGGTGACTGTCTGTGAGGAGTGTGGTGTGTTCTCTCTGTGTCTGAGTGGGTTTCCTCCGGGTGACTGTCTGTGAGGAGTGTGGTGTGTTCTCTCTGTGTCTGCGTGGGTTTCCTCCGGGTGACTGTCTGTGAGGAGTGTGGTGTGTTCTCCGTGTCTGCATGGGTTTCCTCCGGGTGACTGTCTGTGAGGAGTGTGGTGTGTTCTCCCTGTGTCTGCATGGGTTTCCTCCGGGTTACTGTCTGTGAGGAGTGTGGTGTGTTCTCTCTGTGTCTGCATGGGTTTCCTCCGGGTTACTGTCTGTGAGGAGTGTGGTGTGTTCTCTCTGTGTCTGTGGGGTTTCCTCCGGGTGATTGTCTGTGAGGAGTTGGTGTGTTCTCCCTGTGTCTGTGTGGGTTTCCTCCGGGTTACTGTCTGTGAGGAGTGTGGTGTGTTCTCTCTGTGTCTGCATGGGTTTCCTCCGGGTTACTGTCTGTGAGGAGTGTGGTGTGTTCTCTCTGTGTCTGCATGGGTTTCCTCCGGGTGACTGTCTGTGAGGAGTGTGGTGTGTTCTCCCTGTGTCTGTGTGGGTTTCCTCCGGGTGACTGTCTGTGAGGAGTGTGGTGTGTTCTCCCTGTGTCTGCGTGGGTTTCCTCCGGGTTACTGTCTGTGAGGAGTGTGGTGTGTTCTCTCTGTGTCTGCATGGGTTTCCTCCGGGTTACTGTCTGTGAGGAGTGTGGTGTGTTCTCTCTGTGTCTGTGGGGTTTCCTCCGGGTGATTGTCTGTGAGGAGTTGGTGTGTTCTCCCTGTGTCTGTGTGGGTTTCCTCCGGGTGACTGTCTGTGAGGAGTGTGGTGTGTTCTCTCTGTGTCTGCGTGGGTTTCCTCCGGGTGCTCCGGTTTCCTCCAACAGTCCAAAAACACACATTGGTAGGTGGATTGGCGACTCAAAAGTGTCCGTAGGTGTGAGTGTGTGAGTGAATGTGTGTGTGTCTGTGTTGCCCTGTGAAGGACTGGCGCCCCCTCCAGGGTGTATTCCCGCCTTACAGCCAATGATTCCAGGTAGGCTCTGGACCCACCGTGACTGTGAACTGGATAAGCGCTTACAGATAATGGATGGATGGATGGATGAATGAGGTACACTGGACTAACTGACACTTCCTTGGCTCTGGAGAGATTGGGGTAAAGTCTAATTCTTTACAAAAACAAATATCTTGTTTTATTGGACTATAATAAAATGAATGCATTTAAGACACAAATGCCTTTTCTTATTATTTGTTTGTTGTTTGTTTGATTGTTTTTAGTCTGTCCCTTCCTTAGATGTAGAGATGAACAGAAAGAGACCTTGAGGCGTCCCATTGACTCGTCTCTGTGCACTGTTCTAAGGGAAACATGAGATTTAGAATCAGACACTCTTCAATTTTTTTCACTCAAACCACTGGAGAATTGCAAAGAAATTCATCCGTTACTGTTCCGACTTTTTCATTTGTCTAGATCAAGTTTGTTCTGAAAAAAAAAAATAATAAAAATGTCTGTGGAGATTGCACCAGCGCAGTGTAATAGAGAAAGGGCTATTTTTACAGTGCTCCAGCGGGACAAATTTTGCATGAAATTTCCCTTTAGAATCCCAGCCAGTGTCTGAATGTGAAAGCAGGGCCTAGAGTGTACATCACATGAAGCTACTGACAGCTCCTGATGCTGGGGAGGGAGGGGCTATATCTAAAAAAACAACAACATGAGGTTAATATAAACTAGTATACATGTCATTCAATATTATTCCAACACAATTACTCCAAATATGGCCAAATAGCCAAGTTTTGGGTCTAAAGACAGACCTGAATCAACAAGAATAATGTAGCTGTATGAACTGGGACACAGAGTCATGATTCATTAGATTCAGATTTGACTCATATGTTTGGAAAGACTGAAGAGAAATTAAATCCAGTGTTGATCATATCTTCCATCTGAGACCATGAGAGAACGGCTGGGCTACAGTAGCCGGAGGAGTGTAGTGGATAAGGCCGCCTCCCTTAACTAATACACAAGGGTTCAGGTCTCAATTTGGGTAGGAACACTGCTGTATACCAGTATAGAGCCCTTGGGCAAGACTCCTAACGCAATACAAACTGTGTGCAGGTGTTAAGTAATTTCAAATTGTAGTCAGTGACATTGTTTCACAGTTAACGTAGCTAACAATTAATCAGATAATATTGTCCTGTACGTGTGTTTTGTTTCTTAAAGCTACAGCATGGTTCTTAAAGTGCAGTTGTTTACCTTAAAGGTACATTACAGCAATTACACAAACAATAGCAAAATTGCCCATTTGTATTAACTGGAGTTTTCTGTTATAATTTAGCAACAGCAAACTGAACTATTAGCATTTAACAAAGTCTGGCCAGTGTGTGAAAGCCAAGCATTTCTATACATCAGTAAACACTAGCCAATGTAGCGTTTGCCGATCTGGACCTTGGTCGACCCAGAGGCCAGCAGCTGACCACAGCTTCACCTCAGACCGGAAGACGCAGGTGATGGGCATGTGAACGTAAACAGAATTGGGGTAAGCAGCATACCAGACTGCTCTAATGCTAACAGTGAATAGCGCTGCTCACATGGCCACGTCTTTCAAAACGTGTGGTAGATTGTGTGTTTGTAAACAAGACTTTATCTTTATTCCACAATTCCATGAATCTAGCCTGTGTTTTCCGAATCCTGGGGATCTAACCCTAGTCTTCTCCAGAAGGAAAGTTGATGTATATGTAAAATATTCCGCTAACAGTCAAAGCTACCACCGCAGTGACTTTCCCTCCCTCTTTTCTGAGAGGACAGAACCCTCCGGACTGTAAGCTGTGTTCATCTAACTGCAGACCTAAATCACCACACCACACACATTCACGGAAAAAAAAAAAGCCCAGTCAAACGTATTCTTCAGCACGGCCGCTACAACCAGTTCTACCCCTCCAGCCCGTCACGCTCTGAATCTGCTGTTAGAGGAGAACACCGCAGAGCGGGAGCTTCAGCCTTGGGTTAAAAGGGTGAGTGCGCGCTCTCTGTCTAAACAATCTCCGTTTGTAAGAGCACAGCGTAATCTGACTTTGATCAGTGGTCAGACGGGCTGCTGATAGCATCTTTAATATCGCCTTGGACACGGCGATGCAACGCGATGACATTTAATTGAACGTTTCAGCACCGAGACGTCCTGCTGGGACTGAAACTTGACCTCGGCTCGTGCCTGACCTTCAGCTGCTGTAGTCACACACTTCAGAACATGCTCATGGACTGCAGGGACAGTGTATTTAGAAGGATACGTTTAGTCTATGCTCCAGAAAAGTCAGCAGAGATAATCCAACTCACATCTGAGCATTTTCTTCATTAAAGACGACAGAAAAACATATCAAATGTTTAATTAAAAAGCACTGGCATTGTCATATTCTAACAGTAATGCATTTTGTTTTAAGGTTAAACTTGATCAGTAATCATTACCTAGTCACTGCTACAACACAACAATTAACCATTAACATTGTTCTACCCAAAACTGTAGATTAGTCACAATTTCAAAAGCCCAGTGCTGTACTTTCACAGCACACTCTCACACTGCACGCATTCATAACACAGTTCCTCTAAATTCTATTTGTTGAATTGGTAAGTCAGTGTACTCTGTGTGTTTTCAATATTGCATAGTTTCCACTGCTGCCCAGCTACTATTTACACCACTAGAAACCATAAATAAACAATCATATATTGCTATTTCTAATTGGAAACCTCTCAGCAGCAGCGCAGTTTACAAACCCATGGACCCTGGCCTGACGTTTTAGAGATTTCCTATTAACATTAGTTTAAAACATCCCCACTCACATGTGAGGGGCCCTCTCCATGAAGTATAAACAGATTTATTAGCATTTTGGGTTTGTTTTTACGTTGTGAGTTCTATTTATAAAAAAAAAAAAAAAAATTTATAAAAACGAACAAAAAAAGCAATGACAAAATTTGGTGAAAATAACTATTTTACACTTTTCCTACTTAAGATACGAATTTCAAAATCAGAAAATCAAATTTAATTCCCGTTTCCCATAGAAACCGTTTGCATTTTTTCATAAAAACAATTTTAAATTCGAATTATATTTTTAAACATTTATCTACTGATTGGCAAATGATGGGTCATTCATCTTTAGAAAAAAGAAAAGAAAAAAGAAAAACCATATACTGAATATATGCATCTTCACGTGTCCACGTCCGTTCTCATTCACATCAGTTGCAGTCTGTAAGACATTTCTCGTTTCTCATTTGCACTCTTCTTGGAAACCTTCTTCAGTCAATATTGGAACAATGCTGTGAGCATTTGATGGCAGCAAGCAAAAAGAGCATCAGGAAAGTCAGGTACTGAAGGTGAATGATGAGCTCTGGATCACAAACGGCATCATAACGTATCTCAAAGTCTGCCCCAGAGCCCAAAAGCTGGAAGATTTGAATCGAAAACTCCTTTCTCTGACACCCAGCATTAGGCATGATGACCTCAGAGGGGCCTGTTCTATTGGTCAATGCTTTTCTAAGGAGAGTATATAGCCCTCGTAAAGTAGCAGAACTGTTCTAGAACAATTGTCCTTTCTTAGCAGGTCAAAATCTGGTGATCCAGTTGTCCCAGTCCTCAGTCATTTCTTTCAGACCGTTCCTCCCTAAGTTTCCTTCAAACCAGAGCAAAAACAATAAGTAAACCAAGTATGGACGTAGGTCTTTCATCCGCAAGAAATGATGCTGAACCGCTTGGAGACGCAGGACATGTTGTGAAGGACGATGCCCAGCAGAAAAATGAGAATAACCGCCACCAGGAGGACGGTGCAGAAGCCGGTCCAGGCCGAGCTCTTTAGCGCCCCCTCTTCCTCCTCCTCCTCCACCACCTCCACCTCCAGATCCCGCTCGTGGAGTCCCGACTCATTAGGAGCTTTGAAGTCAAAGCGGTACGAAGACTCCCCGGACAACAGGGCCTGCTCCGCGTCTCCAGGAAGAGACAGCAGGTAGCAACTGTTGCCAGGCAACCGGACGAAAACGGGGGCATGCTGGGAGGGGTGTGTCAGGGAGATTACGGACAGCATCTCTGGGTCGTCAGGCAGCTGGGACACGGAAAGGCTGCTGGGAAGGTGAGTGACGCTCCGGCACCAGGGGCAGCGAATCTCCCGGTGGTTCAGCCTCATCTGGCCCAGGCACACGGAGCAGCAGGTGTGCCGACACTGCAGCATCTTGGGTCTTCTTCGCTGGGGGCTGTAAGGGTTGAAGCAGATCTGGCACTCCAGCTTGGAACTCTGGGACAGCGTCTCCATGGTGGACTGATGGTGCCCACTTCAACAAAGCCAGTAGCTCCTGGGGTTTGTTGTTGTTGTTGTTGTTGTTAGCTAGTTTTATTTGGAATGGGTAATAAATTGAAGTGGTTTTAAAACTGCATCCAAATGTAAAAAGCAACTAAGAATGTAGGAGAATAGGCAGAGCTTTGGGCATTCCCAAATTCACACTAAGTCTTTTTGGGGTTATTTGGGCAATACTACAAGGGCTGTTTGAGGGGTTACTTGTTAAGAGGAGGGTTCTAAAAGTTCTAAAGTTCTACTGGAGAACATGTATTACTTGTTCAGCTTTACTGCCTCCACGGTGAATCTTACGTTGATGTCGATCGTTCATAGATGATATAAACAACCTGGTCTATAACTCACTCACTCAGTCACATTTAGCAGGAAGAAAATTCTCCACAAGGGGGTGCTATCTGTACTTAGATATCTTCAGTGTTTTGGGCCAGTGACACTATTTAGCTCTTTCACTCTCACAATTTTTCATCTCTAGTTCTTCCTTCCGTCACCTTCCAAACTTTTCCTTCCGTGCAAAATTTCTCCCAAAAACAACAAAGCCGACTGGCTCCAAATAATTTATGCTAGAATCTCCAGTGGCCCAGTCTTCTGATGATCATCAGTGTGGAGCCGTTATCTCTCTCTCCCTGTTGAGTGCTAAGGGGCTGATATCTTGATCTTTTAATCCATATCTGGCTGGATCTGTGGAATGAAGGGGAAGAAGGTTAGTGTCAAAACAAACTGTCATTATTTAATCCAATCTAAACCTCACACGGCCTTGCATATAGAGGGATGGGGGGGAGGGGGACGCTATTTATTAGGAAGTGTGAACACTATCTGCCTCTTGTCACACACTCGAGTTCAGGCTATGTAAACACAACTGGCAGGGATTAAAGCTGTGTGTCAATTCACCTCCAGCTAAAATGGCACAGGAAGTAACTAGACTACCATGAGAGTGCCAAACAAAAGAGGTCAAAAGAATCAAGAAAAATAATCAAACAGACATCATTAGTGCCTTACTCCAACAGGCTCAGTACAGGAAGCAGCTACACGGCTAGTGTAACATTCCCTGTCCCATGATTCCAGATCAGCTCTGGACTCACCGTGACCCTGATCAGGATGAGAGCCGGAGATAGACGGTGTATTTTATATGTGCTGTGATCTAAGGCTTTGCAGCGTAGGTTCTAACATGACACCGGAGACAGCACAGTGAAATGCTCAAGGCAAATGTCTTTTCTTCTGGGCTTTGATTCGCATGTCAACATGAGAGTTTTTCACACAGTGTGTCGACCCTAAATAAAGGATAAAAAGATCTGGGCTGAAGTGACAGCTGTTTAGATTTCAGCAAATAAAAAAAACATTGAAAAGTTAGTCCAATGACGACTTCCCTGGCTGTACGCTCTCTGGCCAATTTATCAGAAACAGTTACTTTGTAGCACCACCTTATTGAACAGTGACTGTGGAGAGTACTGCTGCACAAACAGTTACCCTTCCTCTGAGAAATGAACCTTCCTCCCCAACATATTAAGCACAGTTTGAACTCAGGGTGTTATTTGAAGGAGCTGTCATTTTCATTCTTCATCAGATTATGAAGAAATCAATATACTGACACCTAGTGGCCTGCATGTATTTTAATACAGTCATCCTCCATAATTGGGAGCATCACCTAGTTCTGTCAGGGACTAAAAAGCATCGCTTAGATAAATATAAATATGGTTCACTGCTATTCTGTGATAATATTATTTGCTTTTCCATTAATCGATTTCCCCATTTCTTAATCTCCAAAGAAACATTCATTCATTCATTATCTGTAAGTGCTTATGCAGTTCAGTGTTGCGGTGGGTCCAGAGCCTACCTGAAATCATTGGGCGCAAGGTGGGAATACACCCTGGAGGGGGCGCCAGTCCTTCACAGGGCAACACAGACACATACACACCTACAGACACTTGAGTCACCAATCCACCTGCATCGTGTGTTTTTGGACTGTGGGAGGAAACCGGAGCACCCGGAGGAAACCCACGCAGACACAGGTAGAACACACCACACTCCTCACAGACAGTAACCCGGAGGAAACCCACGCAGACACAGGGAGAACACACCACACTCCTCACAGACAGTCACCCGGAGGAAACCCACGCAGACACAGGGAGAACACACCACACTCCTCACAGACAGTCACCCGGAGGAAACCCACGCAGACACAGGGAGAACACACCACACTCCTCACAGACAGTCACCCGGAGGAAACCCACGCAGACACAGGGAGAACACACCACACTCCTCACAGACAGTCACCCGGAGGAAACCCACGCAGACACAGGGAGAACACACCACACTCCTCACAGACAGTCACCCGGAGGAATCCCACACAGACACAGGGAGAACACACCACACTCCTCACAGATAGTCACCCGGAGGAAACCCACGCAGACACAGGGAGAACACACCACACTCCTCACAGACAGTCACCCGGAGGAAACCCACGCAGACACAGGGAGAACACACCACACTCCTCACAGACAGTCACCCGGAGCAGGAACCGGACCCACTACCTCCAGGACCCTGGAGCTGTGTGACCGGTACACTACCTGCTGTGCCACCGTGCCGCCTTCCAAATCAAAATGACTTAATTCCACTGGATTAACCTTTAGCTGAAAAATAACTAAATACTAATTTTAAATGATCCTTTTATTTTCTATTCCATTTGTCTCCAACTCATTTGTCTGTTAAGGGCTTATATAAATCTCATCTTTCCTCTTAAGGGGGAAATGAGTGGTCCTCTAGTAACACAATGCTGAGAACTGCTGTAATTCCTCTGAGGTTAAAAGCTGGTTGAGAAATACATATTTCCCTGGGGCAAAACGTTTCCGAGTGCGGAGCCACACTTTGTTGGATATTTTTGGGTCGGGAACCATTCTCACTGTAAACTTAGGGGAGAAAATGCAACAATACACTATGAATAATGATATCTTAGTGAGGATGTACTCCTGACACTTTCTGAGTGAAGCTTTTGACAGCACTAGACCAGCACTAGCACATGGAACCATTGGTTTATGATGTTTCCCCCAAGAACTAAACCAATGAATACGTACACAACCAGTCATTGTGCACCTCTTCACTGTGGACCACAGCCCCATTCCGTGAACCTCAAACAGGGTTACAGCTATTTCTCTGCTCCATGTAAATTTGATTTAAGGTCACAGCAGGCCCCGAGGAGCCGCCTCACTATTATGAATGTTAATTGCTTAGCTTAATGCATGTCAAGTCAGGATGATTATCCGTGCAAACTGAGGTCCGCCGGTGACACAAACGTCCATCCGGGATGACCACAGTGTTAGCATTTGTCTCGTGTGGCTCTGCCGCAAATTAGAAGCCGTCATGTCTTCCGCGTCATGTTGTTGTGCTTCATCTGTGGGCGTTATGTACAGTCAACTCTATATAATAACATGCTCAAATAGCCGTGACATAATATAATGAGAAAAGAAAAGAGAAGCTGAAAGAGCTGTTGCTCTAATAACAGTCCATAAACTGCGTTCTCCTCTTGGGCAATCGAACCGAGGGAGTGGCACTTCATCAAGAATTATTCTGCTCTCGTCCCCGGAGAGAAAAGTAATTAATAATGTAATTAAACCTGCGATTGTCTCGTGAATTTACAAACTCCCCCGAGGAGCTGCTGGTTATTAGATACGGAGCGGTTAGCGGAAAAGGAAGCAGAAATAAACTACTTTTCATTGAGTTTCTCCATCAAAAGGCAACAGCAGAAAGCCCCACCTCAGACATGAGTGTTACCTCATTTCGTTCCTATGATTTACAAGTCTCATCTATTCAGATCTGATGAAGTATCGGGACTCACTGAGCGCGTTTATGATGATGTATGAACCTCTTATTTTCTGATCACATTCAATCTCTTCCTTTGATACTGCACACAAAGCGTGGGGGAGGACAAAGTACCGTGGTCCGTCTAGAGACCTGCGAGTAAACTTACTAAATCACTCCGAATCTTTGACAAGGGGCTAACCTTGACAAACCGCCCTTGGAGTTCTCTCTGGTTCCCACCCACATCAATCTCTAGTTTTTATGCTGAGTAAGGCAGCTTTCAGCGCAAGGGGCCTGCTGTCTTTCTTTGCCTCGCCCTGGACTCATCAGCGGCCCGCTACTGAAACCCTCCGGAGCGGTTCGCCATTATGGTAATTTCTGCACGTGTTTTTTCTTTTTTTCCTCCCTCGCCATCTGTGAAAAGCACCGGTAACGCCAGACACGCAGCTAATGAAAGGCATTCACCGTGGAATTACTCTATTAATTGGTTCCTAAAAGTGCAGAACCGATGTCACGTTGCGAGACTAGGCCTTGTTTTAAATAACAGTGAATGTGTGGGAGGCCATTCACCAAACTGGGCTTTGGGAGAGTGGGGGCAGGGTGTGAATATTCCGCAAATATATCAAGTGTTATTTGTCATCCTGATAGAACTGGTGCAAAAGACAATAAAACAGCTCGCAGACTATCAGCTGTATGTGGTAAGAGCCCATCAGCTGGATAAATGAAGCGGCAGCGGGGGATTTGTCAACACCAGATGAGAAGGGAAGGGGTGAAATGGGGGGAAAAGTCACTTAAAAACATGTGCATCCTCAAGGGCGATGGATGGGGGTCAGGGGGGTGGAAGTGTAAAAGATGGGTGGGGGTGCTGAGCCGGGGGATGGGGTTTACTCATGAATGTCTTTGGTGACATGGGCTTTTCATTCAAGAGCCAGAAGAACCAGGACCATTAACACACACTTCATTTACATAGTGCAGATTCTGCCGTACTGAGCCTAGAGTAGCAACGACAGAAGCACCATTCTCCCTATTACAGGTCGGCAAAGGTCATGCCCATGTATAAAAATGTAGAAAGTATGTTTAATCACTTTTTAATAAGACGTTTTAACTGAATTAGCCACCAACTATTAACTTGCTCTACTGTACATAAATATTCTGTGGGGTTAAGTGTAGGGTTAGGTGTCTGCGATAGGGTTTAGTCCACTCAAATGGTGCCATTTCTAGTCTTTGGAGGACAGTGTTGGGGAAAGTTTAAGGCTTGTTTTCCATGCCGGGTTGCCAGATATTCATACACAAGTTACAAATCCTGGAAATGCTCTTTTAGTAAAGCATGTATGCTTTTTGAGACCAGGCTTAGGCTGGGATAGGGGTAGGATTAAGGGTGTGTTGTCTCATCAGCACTGTATTTTGTACACACTGCACAAGGGTGAAGCGTATTTCTTGGAATGGATATGTAGTCAAATCTGTATGAATCAGTTTAGCTCAGTTTGACATTAGCCTGTGAATTTACCTTAAATCAGAGCATCTTAAGCTGATGTCACAGATCTGGGCAGTTGCTGCTCTTGAAAAGAAGCAGTGGCTGGGTTCACACGTTTCATTGGAAGCATGTTCTTCACTCTGACATGTGGTGGCCCTGTGTGTGATTGGTGGAGGCTTACACTGCAGAACTGTGCGTACTGAAAATGCTGTGTTGATCAGATCATTTCTTTCTTGTTGTTTACCCCAGCACCGTTTCCTGCCCCTCCTAGGCTTTATTCCTCCAGACCATCAAAGCAGCTGCTCTGACCTCGTTACATAAACGCATGTAGTGACCTTGACGTTCAACTTGAAGCGGCTTTCCTCTCCTGATACAATCGTGATTAGCTTCACGCCGTAGACAGTGTTTAAAGGAAGACAACGTTCTTCCTGAATGAGAAGAAAGACCCTGGGAGAGCGCCGGACGAGGGCAGTGAAAATATAGAGGCTGTCCCTGGAGGATCAGGGGAGCTGGTAAGTGTGTTAGGAACACACTCCTCATTTCCATACAACAAAGCCCTGCGACCCTTTTAAAAGAGCACACACACCAAGTTACAAACACAAGCAAAACAGCAGGTCTTCCAGTCTTTAAACTTCCAAATAAAGAACACACATCAGCTGGGAATGTACTTAAAAACTCTTATGCAACTGAATAGCTATCTGTTCCTTAACTTTGATCAGGATTTATCATTCCAGAGGTGCACTACGGATACAGATTACAGAGTATACAGCCCTCATCATTACCTCGGTGACAGCAGAGCTGTTAAACAAACCCTGGCTGATCACACTCTGCCAAAAGTGCTGAGTTTGTCAATCGGCATCTGATAATATGAATTTCAACAGAGATAGTACATGTTAATATCCATGGAATTCACAGGGTAAACCCCAAGGGCACAACTAGCCTTAAATATCAAGGTTCTAGTGACTAGTTATTGAGTAGTTCTATTGTTTTAACACGTTATCAGCCTGACTTTTCCTATTTTTCATCTGTAAATCCTGCAACATTCAGCTGATATTGAATTCAGAAAACTGTAAGAACAAGGGTTCTACAAGAGTTTTTTGGTAAAAGCAATGATAGATTTTATAGATCTGTTCAGACTGAAGGAGTGTGTGTTGTGTATGGTTCTATAGAGCACCAAAAAGGGTTCTTGTATCATACACCACCTGGATATTAACAACAGAAGAGCTACAGAAACGTTAGCCCTAGTCTTAAAGTTACAGTAAAAGAAAAAATATATATAACTCTGAGTTGTGAAGAGAGGTTGAATATCAGTCATGGGAAAACAAACCAGGATGGTTTCACACACAAGTTATTAGTGGATGAGAGGAAAAATAAAGACATGAGATAAGCATTTTGTGCAGTGAATGAGCTATGATTTGTTTGCTTTACAAACAAGAGTCACACAAAAGGTCCCACACTGGTCACTGTATAAATCCACAAAAATCCAACTCCGTTAACCAGAATTACACAGTATTTTTCAAGAACAAAACCATTAAATGCCTTCATTCCGTGTGTCAGCTCAGATCTAAGGTATTAGTCTTAGCTATTAGTCACCACCTACTCATCTGTTGCCTGCAGCTATAAAGCCCCACCCCCTCAAACTGATGATATTTATCCCTTAGGTTTGTGACGTAAGTAAACCTGGCTACATTAATCCATATTTTGGAACACTGCAGTTAGCTCAGCCATGGTGGTGACCGCTTTATTTGGCCGTGGTACCTCTTCTACCATTAACAACACCACTCAGACATGCTAACAAGGTTATAAGCCAGGCTTTCACCTCAGGGGGTCTTTAATGGAGCCACAATGTGGGTTTAAAAGAACCTTTCCTTGCAGCACAATTATTCTACGCCTTAATTTACAGCGCACAGAGCTGAAGGTCTAGGTACTACTTTAAATTGAAACTAGTGATAACATTCCTGCTGCACCCAGTCCTGTTTGTCTGCATTTATTTTGGATGGGTTTTTAAGGCTTCTCCAAATCAGTCCAAATTCAAATGCTTTTATAAATCCAATCCGGTCTGAGGGCTGGATATCTTTCTAATCCCCGTCACCTGAGTGCAAAGTCCTGCTTAACAATACAAGCTTGTAGACTAGGACATCAACAAGCTCTAAATAATATGGAATATCTATCTATTTATTTATTTATTTATTTATTTATTTTCTCGTTGTGTTATGAATCGAGTTAAACTTCCTTATCTGTTAAACGCTCCTCTTTAGCTGCAAAGTTAATTCCAGTTGCGTATCTGGGCGGTAAACTGGACAAAAAAAGACCATAAGTCATCGTTACAACCTTTTATCTGCCAGTCTTTCCCTCGGGCGTTAATAATACGCCATAAACTGGTTTACAACGCCGTGTGGAAACATGCTACACGCTCTACTTACGCAACGCCACACCAAACGCGAACAAAGTTATTGACAATTGTTAAAAAGCGAAAATACCACCTTATATCACCTCACCACTGCGTTTTCTATCAAGATTTAGTTACAGGGTGTGATAAATAATGCGAAAGAGCTGGGAAAAGACGCTCAAACTTCGTGAAAAACCGAAGTAAACAAAAGAATTCCAGCACACAAGCCGTTTCTGAGGTAAACTCACCTGGTCTCGCGCAGTGATGTCGCGCGTCTCCGTCTCGCGCTACGTATCCCCCCAAAGAGGGGTGCGTGGTCTCGCTTTCTTCTCGCAGCGTGTGCCGAGTGCTCTGACAGTTCAGTCAAGCACCGCCCACCGCCCTATTACACACACTTTTACACGCACACACACACACACACACATTCCTGTGATCAACCAAAAGCCAATAGGATAACTAATAGCATCATAACCGTTCAAAATGACCAATATCCAAATAATCATCAAATAATGTAACTAATAAATAACAATAATAGATGTGCTTAATACCCAGTAATCAGCAGGATGTAACTAATGGAAAATAGCATAACCATTAGCCAAAAAAACAATGACCAACAGCTAGACAAATATGCCAGACAAAATCAGTAGAATATTCTAATAGCAAATAGCTATAGTCAATAGTAGTCATAGTAGCCATAGCCTAGACGTTATTATCATAAGGATTATAAGCCGGGGATCATGCACCCGATGCACAATGGCTGTTTCACCTAATGATAGTCAAGTCAAGAAATATTTAATATTTATTAGTCATAAAAGTGACCGTAAGTAATTAGATCACTCAGTGGAAATTATTATTGGCAACACATTATGCCAATATTCATAGTCATCACCATTAGGGTCACTAAAAAATTTGTTTATAGTTATCCTGTGGGGTCAGCTGTGGTCTAAAGATTAAAAGAAAGACAGGAAAATTTGTGGTTGGGGAAGTGAAGGGACAGTGCCCTCAATTTCCACAACTGCAGTTTTCTTGTGCAAGGCCCTTTTATTGGCAACTCATAAGCTATTATTATTCATTCATTCATTGTCTGTAACCCTTATCCAGTTCAGGGTCGCGGTGGTTCCGGAGCCTACCCGGAATCACTGGGCACAAGGCAGCAACACACCCTGGAGTGGGCGCCATCCTTCACAGGGTGACACACACTTACACATTCACACCTAAGAACGTTTTTGAGTCGCCAATCCACCTACCAATGTGTGTTTTTGGACCGTGGGAGGAAACGGGAGCACCCGGAGGAAAGCCACGCAGACACAGAGAGAACACACCACACTCCTCACAGGCAGTCACCCAGAGGAAAGCCACGCAGACACAGAGAGAACACACCACACTCCTCACAGACAGTCACCCGGAGGAAACCCACGCAGACACAGAGAGAACACACCACACTCCTCACAGACAGTCACCCGGAGAAAACCCACACAGACACAGGGAGAACACACCACACTCCTCACAGACAGTCACCCGGAGGAAACCCACGCAGACACAGAGAGAACACACCACACTCCTCACAGACAGTCACCCGGAGGAAACCCACGCAGACACAGAGAGAACACACCACACTCCTCACAGACAGTCACCCGGAGGAAACCCACACAGACACAGGGAGAACACACCACACTCCTCACAGACAGTCACCCGGAGGAAACCCACACAGACACAGGGAGAACACAACACACTCCTCACAGACAGTCACCCGGAGTGGGATTTGAACTCACAATCTCTAGGTCCCTGGAGCTGTGTGACTGCAACACTAACTGCTGCACCACCGTGCCGCCCTATTATTATTATTATTATTATTATTATTAACTATTAAAACTAACATTATTGTCTGTTTTTTAGTCCTCAGCCCACCACAAACTTCACCCTCCTATCCTCTGGGGATTTCTCAGATCTGTCAGATTAGTTAAACAACACTAGATAAGATTTGGTATTTTTGCTCTTGGGCTCCCCCTAAAGTTGCAGAGTGTAATTCAATTTTACAGCACTGCCCTAAAATCAAGAGGGAGAGGGGTGGAAGAGGGTTGGTTTCCTACCCTCCTCCAAAAGTTACATAGTGTAGTTTCTGCAGTGCTGAGCCTGCAGTAGCAAACACAGAGGCTCTATTTTCCATATTACAGGGCAGTGCAGCATCACAATGATTTTTAAGGTCATGAAAATACTATTTAATGTTCCTTTAAGCCCAAAGTCAAATCTGTCCAATAGGAGAAAGCGCTGAGGCACATCCCTATTGGACGATCTTCAATTGAGGACTTCAGTAATTTGGGCTAACTGAGAAATCCTGACCCTCTGCATCTCCAGTCTCTTGTTTACTCACACGTAGAAACTAAAACAACAGGGTGATTAGAGTAAACCAAACCGGAGGAGGTGTAATACAGGGTCAAAACATCTGGCATTGCCTCTTTTAATTGTGCCCATGTGCGGTGTGCTGTAAAAACACCATTAAAGCCAAGCACAATTTTCTCTCAGTCAGAATGGCATTGCTAAACAGCAGCATTTCATTCAGTGGAACCGTACACCTATTTCAGCCAGGAACAAGGTTGAAGAACAAAATCAGCAACGTTAAGGCCTCAATAAAAATACATTTCACCTGGAAAAATTACTTCTTCTTTAATATTTAAAATACACGTTATCATATGCTGTCACGTATAGACTCTCCAGCCTTGTACTTTGTCCAATGTATGGCATAGAAGAGCAGTCAAGGAAAAAGGTGCAGCATATATTCTATATGGCAGATTATTTTAAAAGATCACTTGGTATTATTTTTACCTTAAAATTACATCTTTAAAACCATTGTGATATTTTCCTGACTTGGGACAATAGTTAATCTGGGCTCAGCACAGCAGAAACTGCACTATGGAACTTATCAAGGAGGGTAGGAAGTGAGTTACAAGCCAGTTCCATAGTTTTGATCCACTTTTAATGAAGCAAGCCCTTAAATGACTTTTTAAACAACTTACAAATTAAAAAATAGGTCTGGGCCCTAATAAAAGGGGGCAGGTCCATCTTCTCAGTTGACCCTAGCCTAAGTACAACCCGCGAGTCCATCACAGGGCAATCAAGGTGAAGGCCCCACCTGGAGATATTTTAAAAATTGTATCCGGTATTTGATAAAGGCCTTGAAATCAGACCGAAAAGTCTGATCTACAATCTAAAACATGTACTGTTCTCCTAAATAACCCACCCCCCACAAATTCAGTTGGCCTTCACCCACACTTTACCTTCTCACCTTCTCATGTTTCCCTGTAGAACATCTACACATTTCAGACAGTTCTCCAGCTCCTCAACTCTGTGCAGCAGGAGCCTCGGAGCAAAACGACAATTATATTTAGAGAAAACAGTCAAACAGATCCTCCAGCTGTTGAAGCTGTCGCTCACAGTGACACACCACATACTGTGATGTTGAAACATGACACGATGGGACAGCCATGCACTCCTAGCTTGTGTTTTGAGCCTCGGTGGTGCAGGTACCTCCCAGTGTTTACACCTTCAACTTCATGCAAATGTGCTTCTTGCATGAAGAAGCAAAACAGCATGACTCCTGTGGTTGAGTTCCTATGACAGAGCGGCCATCTTTACATTACGACATCAACAATAAATCCAGGACCATGACTTTGGAAGGCCACCCTCAAACTATAGGTATTTAGTTATATATGTTAGTTAATATTGTCAATATTAACACTGCATGCTATGCTAATTAGCATTGCATGCTATGAAAAGCAACATGCTGAGATGTGTGTGACTTACGTGGCCAGTATTTGACCATGGAGGTTACTTGGTGGTATGCTTGTGTTATATTTGCTAGCAATGAGGAGCTAATAACCACAGCAAAATTATTTTGCCCATACAGCACGGCTCTGAAAGAAACCAACAGCACGGGTCTTTCCTCTTGGCTCCACAGTGACAGCACTGAAGTCCTTAACTTAATTGCACAGATAACATTACAACTTATGACTCAACTCTTGTAGTGATAAGCATTTGCCTCGGCCAAGACTTTTATTAAGTTTCTAATTACACCCACAACAGCAGCATGCGTCATTCCCCTGCACTAGGGATCATTATGCGTCTGGGACACAATCTGATAAGATTAAACTTAACATTTAGAGCTCATATTTTATTAAAGAGGTTTTATACTTCACCGTGTAGGTGAAGGTGTAGGGAATTCAAAAGATTGAGATCAGCAGTTACTTTTAAATTTGAAATCGAAAGCACGCCATCTGCTGGAAAACTAGAGTCTGACCATGGCCTGTTTAAAAAGAGCCACACCTAGGCCTTTTTTTTTTTTTTTAAAGTACATCTAATCATTAGTGGTAGCAATGAGTTACGTAAAACTAAGTTCATGTTTACATTAGTCATTTTAACAGGGGAAATACTAATATATTTTTGAACTTTAACACATGCATGAAATGATGGCTTAAAAATATTGTATACGATTGTGTTTCCCCACTTTCTTTTTTCACCAAAAATAATTAGAACACAGACTTGAGGTGCAATGCAAATTCTTTAATGACACCGCGGTGCAAGTAAATGCATATTTTATGCACATCAACATTTATACTGCAAGGTTAAAATGGTTTGCACAATAAAAATAAGACGCGTCTGAACTAGGCCCGGCCAGAGCGCACACTTTTTTTCTCTTCTGAAATCACATTTTAAGCTGCCTTTCCCCAAGCCCAGAGGTTTAAGAAAACTGAGAACGGCTTCTACTGAACCATGCCTTGACCCTCTCGTCTGAGGCTGAGGTCCACACCTCCCAGATCCACAGAAGAGAACACAGGCATGAATGAGCATGTCAAAACACGGCCCAGAGGCACCGTCCTCAGATCGAGTTAAGATGAATGCACAGCACTCAAAATAAAGCAGGGTGAGCTTTGGAAAGGCAGTCGTGTGCGGCAAGGTGCTCAAAATTACCTGTTCAACCAATCCACAAACACCAGTGTCCACTTCTATTATAATGTGCTTTGTGTGGTCCATAGTGCAACAGTGTTCTTAAATATTAGATAATACATTTAAGTATTAATGCAGTGCATAACTTTGCTTTAGTATCTTGTGCCTCTTCTTTTCACAGATCCTGGTGAAGAAAGATATAATTAAACACTCAAATGTTAGAAAGAACGGCTACCAAACGCATCCTTACCTCTGCCCCTTTGACAGTTGGAAAACTCTGCTTCATCATTGTCATCGTACGCATTTCTCCCGGGTTTCTGTGGCGCAAACATCTTGCAGGAAGGCCTTCGACGTCCAGATCTCCCTTCAAAAGTACAAGAGCCAAGACGGGCATGAGACTTATATGCACCCTACTTCCAGGCTCTGTTCTTTGTCAGTGTGACTCATTAGATGGTTAGTCCACTGCAAGTTGTGATTACATGCTCACGAGTGAAGGAGCCAGTGCTCACATGGACTTTCTGAACTTGTAAACTCTTAAATCTGCAAGGAAGTGACGCACAAATGGCTGAAAATCATAAACAACTCGTAAACTCAGGCATGTTCCATGTTGTACGTTTACAAGTTGTGACATAACCAGCTGGGACCTTCATCTACATGAAGCACAATTTTATAAGGGAACAAGTTATGGACAGTTTTCCAGAGTATTAGCATAGTGATTTAAGGATCTAGAGCATCTAACAAGCCACAACCTGTGAAGTAAGACCATCCAGTGAGGTTCTTGTGGGCTACCCCTGTCAGAAAACATGGACGGTTCCGTTCTGATTTAGCTCTGCATCTTGAGAGAGAGAGTACCATGTACTGAACAGAAGATGTGAAGATTCTGCTCCTAGGCTCTCGCACGTAATAAGATGTGGCTCATTCTCATTTAAAGGAACAGGTGCTGAAGCTGGTCATTTTGAACCAGGCTGGAGAACGTTGCTGTGGTGTTTGAGTGGTATTTTGACCAAGCATCTTACATACATTTTAAGAGGCCAGAACTTTTGTCACCTTGTGGAAAGGGGGTATAGTATGTCCCTATTTAAGAAGAGGTAGAGGGGGAAAAAAGGGAACAACAGAATTAACCTTTTTCTTGACTCCCATTTGTTGACCTACACAACTTTGGCTTCTGTTTGGCACCGCAGCTGGTCCAGCTTTCCTGGGACAACATCTCTCCTTGTCGACCTTCTCTCCACTGAAGTTCTGAAAAACAAGTCATGTTCAAAAGGACTGATGAACGCGGCTATACCCCACAACGTTAAACAGCCAAAGACCACTTACCCATGTAAGACCTGGACTGTCCACCCTTGGGGCCTTTTTCCCTGATTCGGTCTGCTTTCAAAGCCACATGCAGCTGCTCTCCACATTCCCCTCTGCCATGGCTCTGGTCCTTTTCACTCAGTTCCACTCCCTCTTTTTGCATTTTTTTGCCTGAGCGCTTGGCAGCACAAGAGGGCAGCACATGCCTGGAAGCATGTTTCCTCAATGCTGCCTTTTCAGATTCACAGGGGCTTGGCACGCTATCGTCGACCAACTCACATTCACAGTCTTGATCAGACATATCCCGTGTCTCGTTCTTCTCTGAAAATCCATAGCGCTCGGTAAGGACAGTCTCGTCTTCATCCGGCAGGCTTGCTCCACAGCAAGCGCAGGTTTTCGCACAAATAGAGCAGGAAGAGTCATTGTCTCTGTGCTCATTCTTGGAGCTAGTGGGAACAGCACTGGTTTCAGCCAGTTTGCCACCACTTATGTAAACTTGCCCAGGCATCAGTTCATCTTCCACATCAGTGGAGAACACCTCATCCCTGGAGGAAAGTTCATCTAAGGAAGGGCTTAAGACGCTTTGACGCTCTTGGGTAACTTGAGGGTAATAGCTATACGAGTATGAATTGCCAAAAGAGTATCGTGTCCCAGGCAGCAGAGAAGCTGCAGCATCCATGTACATGAGTGGATTGACTTCTTTCTGAAGAGCTAAGCCCGTGGTGGTCTTATTGCAAGGCAAGCGGAGGATTTGATACGCAAGGTCCTGGTCTATGGTTGTCTGCATCAGAGGATCGGCAACCTCTACAGGCTTGGGAGAAAAATCAACATGCTCGCCTTGGTCAGAGAATTGGGTTTCACATGGATCAGACTTCCCACTTATATCAGAAATACAAGCTCCCGAGTCCTGGCCATCAGCTACACCCACGCTGCTTTTATTGGCAAGAACATTGGCAGAACCACTACTATCAAGCTTCTCACATTGGAAGTGTGGCACATCTTTGTCTTGCAGTTTGTCCCTTCCCCGACTTTGAATTTCCTCATGGACGGAAGAGGTGTCAAGGGGAAGTACACCTGACAGAGCACACTCTTCCAGTTGACCGTGGCTTCCCTCTGTATCATATACAGCAGAGTCTCCAAAGGTTGCAGGCTTCCCCTTTTCACCTTGCTCTGACTTAGCAAGCTCCGAAGCAGGGTTAGCATGTCCACAGTTCACCTCCTCCACTTCATGGGTATAGGAGATGATGCCAGGAGTTGAGGAAAGCATTACTTTGGACTCTCTGAGAGCTCCAGACTTTTCACAGGCTTGGTGTCCATCAAAGCAGTCTATGAATTTGCTGACCGGATCTCCAGGCTCTGTCTGGGCTTCAGAGGATGTTGTGTCTCGGTGGACGCTCATCTGCTGGAAGTGCTGACGAAAACGGAGGTCATATGAACTAACAGAGGGAAAGAGGGGTGTTACCCTTCTGTAATCAGTTGGTTGCATGGGCGCATGTGGAACCACATAGCTAGGGTACTGCATAAACTGATATGGAGGCAGATAAGGGCGCCCAAAAGGTAAACCTAAGGAAAGCAAAATTAGAGCAATATCAGATTGTGACAACACAGCTAAGCAACAAATAAGACTGGCCTACATGGCTGAGTCTCACCTGGCCCTGGGAAACCATACTGTCCAAAGGGATCCATAGGCCATTGATACATGAAATAAGGTTGAGTTGGTGGTTGAACATAGAAAAATGGTCTATTGTGGTTAGCTGGGTGGTGAGGTTGCTCAACATCTGTTGGTTGTGAGGGATTGTTCATTTCTGAAGAATGGAAAAGCATTTCAGTGAGAAACAGCTCAAACAACAACAACAAGCAAATCTTAAAGTTAGGACAAATCAAAGTTCCAAGTAGCTGGAAGCACATTTAACAATTGAATGAAGAAAACAAGCATTAAAAATGACACTTATGGGAAACAAACAGTTAATCATAAACATTCACACAGCTAGACATGTTTTATAGGACATTCACTTCACTGTACAATAAAACACTAAACATATAACACCAGGCACTAACCTTCCATTTTAGTGAAGGGACAGGTACCTTAACACAGGACACAAAACACCGCAATACTGCAACAGACACACACAAAAGGTACGGAATAAATGTGACACTCCTTGTTTTGACAGAAACTCAAAAATCACCAGTAAAAATTAGCCAAACATTTATAGACATCAGAACATAAAAACATACCAACCTTAAACGTGAAAAAGTGACAGTTCAAAGTGGAAATACAAGTGCACTGCGTCAGAGCAACAAACACTACTACACCACCCTCGCTCAAACACATTTATTAACTCAACACGCGCCACAAGGTCGCGTGACGTCACCAGGTGCGCGCCATCATAAAATCAGCAGTCAATTAGCGCGCGCTCTCTTTAATTGGTACCTTTGTACAGCTCCGGCTGCGTCCTTTGACGCAGGGTGTGGGCGGCACTGAGACATAACTGCGCAAATTCTACGCAGCTCTGTTTCATTTGTAAACATTAAGATAAAAAGCCCATGTCTTGCATTTGTCTTGTTTTATTTCTTCCCTCATTCCTCTTTCTTCATTCTTCAGGGTTTGTGTGGTTTTCTGCACCAAAAAAGTACATTAATTACTTATTTTATATTTATATGTGCTCCTCCTGCAATGTTGTGCCACTCCTCCTCCTCCTGCTGCGCTGAAAATAGAGCTGACTTTACATCTACAAAGTAGACCAACGACAGAGTGTCTAATAATGGAAAGCGTTTAATTAAAAACTCTAGCAGCACTGCTGTGTCTCATCTCATTTGTAACAGCAAAAGAGTCAATCAGTGAGAGTCAGTGCAGCGCTGAGAGTGATGCCCCACAGAAATAGTCCTGTGGTACTATTTATAATTGAACAACTGGATGAAAAAGGGGTTAACAGCGTAAATAGCCTACAGTTAGTAACTGTAGAAATACACAGTGCACCTACATTTACAGTGGAGCTGATCAAATAGACGCTAGAAACAAATAAGTGAACAATACTGTTATATTTTTAAATTTAAAGATTTGTTTGAGTGATAGTGGGTACAGAAAATGACTGTATCTGGACAAAGGAATATTAAGAAGACTTTTCAGGTGAGACTTAATAAACCTTGGGCCAAAAACTGCAGACAACAGTAATGACAATGGTGTTTAATTATTATTATGTACATGAAAATATTGTTATTATTTCTTCTAACATTAACACCACCACTCAGACATATCATTAAAGGTAAAAATAAACTTTAAAAGATGTATATGTTCTTTAAAAGAAGGGGGTGGGGGGTCTGGAAGTTTCTATAACATGAATGACTGGATAAAATGTGTGGAATTCCCCTTCAGACGATTTTCAGAACCGTTCAGAAGATGGCGCCAAAAAACACGGACTGCATTGGTACTTTAACGGCCACCGTAGTTGTTCTCAGTACACGCCTAACACTGGCTGAATCTAAACACAGACAGTAAGTATATAAACAGATATATGTAACTGCGGTATACGAACTATTTACGGCGTGACTTGTCGTTATTAGTAATATTTCTACTCGTTTGTGTAGCTGTCAGTGTATCAGGTTACGTGTTACTAAAGCTATTTCGGCATCTAAATACACGAAGCTGGAGTTGGGTACTTTCTGAATTTCCCGTTCCACCTTAAATGGTATAACAGCTACGTGATTTAAGGTGGAACCGGAAATTCCAAAATATGACTGAAATGACAAATTAGAGATGATGTTTTGGTGATTCTAGATCGTTGTTCGTATTTATTGGTGTTTATTATTATTGTTTTATTTCGTTTCGTCACTATAAACATCGCCATTACTTCGTTATTGTGTAGTAAACCTTGTTAAGCCTGTTCTATGTGTGTTTACATCCTACAAATCTGACATCTCTGTGTTTCCCCTACTGTTGTATGAGGACCTGACTCCATTATCTAATGCTCATGTTCATTTTCAGTGATTTTTAATCTTATAAAAATGAAACGTCACAACTCAGCGCCAACAGTTTCGGTTTCTGTTGACTTCTACCGTCTGAGAACCGACTGAAGCAATGTGGTGTTTATAATTTGATGAATTAAAGTAGCTTGACAGTGTACTGTTAACATGTGATACTGAAAGAGCTTAATGCCACAGAGTTTCAGACTGGACTGAATTAAATGGAATTATATGAATATTTAAAGTCCCCGTTCGGTCAAAAATTAAACCCCAAACACTCATCTGTATTGAGCAGATTTACGTAATAAAAATGTATTCCAAAATATAAATAAATGATCCATTAATGCCTTAAAAAGTGGGTTAGATTGAACTCTATGCTGTTGCCTTGGTTTCAGTACGTGCGGATCTATGAATATGAATAAGTCCCGCCCAACCACCTTTCAACAGCTGGAAAGCTCACAATTTCACACGAAGGTTTCTTTAGTTTTATGATGTAAGAAACCTTGGCTTTCTGACTCCTCCCATTTGAGATGTCAATTTGAGACTGCAGTTTCAAAGTAAAAATTCTCAGCCGTGGTGGTAACAGCTTATTTAACGGATAATACGTTTTTAGCATTTCACAAAACACCATATATATTAATTGGAAAAATAAATAAATAAATAAAAGTTTAAGTATTAAGCAATCCCTGAATATTTGAAGTTCAGCTGGTCGTAACGTATTTTTCATTTCTTTGAATGTTAATGGTTTGTTACTGCTCACTTGAGTAAGGATTAAAAATGTATTAAAAGTTATATATGTAGTTGATAATACGTATAAGTTGAGAACTACTGAACAGCACGTTTGGACTTAAACTTTGATAATATTCATAGTCCTAGTAACAATGTAGCCACTGTAAGTCATGGTAGCTTCAAATATGGTAACTGTCCTTCTTTGTTTGTCTTTTAATGTTTAAGCAATGGCCACACTGTCAGTGCAGCTGGAGGAAGTGAGGAGCCAGGCAGAGAAGAGTTTATCCTCTCCAGGTTCTGCACAAGAACTCAGGACAGGTGTTTCCACTATGGCCAGCATCCCACTCCCACCATCAGCAAAATACCAGCACATTGCAGCTGAAGTCATGGTGATTGAAAATAGCGGTGGAAACAACAGGAAAGAGGTGAGATAAAGAATGGGAAGTGCCACCGTTTTTATTAAATCCTCACAGCATAGATACTTGCAAATAAAAGGCTTGCAGCAGTATGTTAGGGCTGATCAAGGACTAGAAAACAAGGCTTCGGTTCTATAGAACTGAAAGGAATTGAGGCACGTCATCCATGTGTTCTGCGGTTACTGGGGCTGACAAATGCATCAACAAAGACACTGATATCTGATAATACGCATAAAAAATAAATCTGATAATACGCATAAACACACTTTCAACAGAAACTTGAAATCTGCAATTTCAAGAACAATCTTCATCCACACACAGTGTTTTTATTTTAAAAGTAAGTAAGTAAATAAATACAATGCACTGTCAGTTAAAGTCGGTTTTATTTCCTCTTGTCGTCAGACTTTAGCCTCATTGCAGAAGCTGTCCACCGCCCTCAACATCTTGGAAAAATATGGCTCCAATCTCACTAGCTCTAACAGACCCAAGTACTGGCGCACAGTGAAACACAACAACCCTGTGTTCAGAGCTACAGTGGATGCTATTCATGTGAGTGATGGGTTCCTGGGCTTGCATGTAAATGTTGAGTTGTGTATAGACAAGGGGGTGTTGTTAATAATATGCAATTATGTTGTGTTTAAAAAAATGTTGCTCTCTAACAGGGAGGTCGAGCTGTACTCTGTCTTTATGGCTACACCAATCAGCAGCCAGATGGCCTGAGCTTTCCCGATGAGGTCACAGAACCAGACATTGCAAAGGTGGCGTCAGTGACCCTCGAGGTCATGAGTCTGCGCATGGAACTGGACATGCTCATCAAGGTTAGTTATACATCGTTGATCATATAAAATATAAGAGATGCTACAATATTGTTATATTTTTAGGTAGGTTTTTAACATCACGCCTGAACAAATCGTTTTTGTTACTGTGCCTTTTTTAATAGGAAGATCACCCACACCCAGAATTCTTTGAGAGAATCGTCCCCTCCCTCAGTTGTAAGGTATCGTCTGATTTGCGCTTCTTGTCAATTTTCTCTGGAAGTCCTTTTCTTTATTTAAACTTTATATACTGCTCCAGCAGGATGATGGGGAATGCTGCGTTGATACAGCAGCAGTCATATCTCCATCCAGTAACATACCCTGGGACAGACCTTCTCTGCCTATAGCCTCTCTCTCCTCCCTCAGCTTTGGAAAGCAAACAGGTGAGTTGTGTCAGTTGATAAGATGGAACCTAGTCCTGATGTAAGTTTATTTAAGCCTTACAATCTATCTATATGTGTTATATGAAGTAATATAGAACCAGTTTTGGATGTTGATAGAACGGTGATAATTTCTCAATGGCTTTTTCAGGTATCTCTTTAGAAAACTGTAGCATATGTGGGATATTCCCGGTAGCATCTCACTGCAGCACGTGTGTCCAGCGCCTGTGCTCTGAGTGTGATCGACTCTACCACTCCCACCCGGGACGAGCCATGCACAACCGGATCCAGGTGGCGTCCTCCAGACCTTCGAAGTCAATCAGGTACAATAACGTGGCTTAACAACTGTGGCAGTAATGAAGAAACGTTCTGTCGTCTCACATACCCCCATTCCTATGTTTGTTCTGTCGCAGTGCGTCACTAGCCACATGGCAGTGTTCGTACTGCACTACGGTGAACACCATGAAGCAGGTTTTGTGTGAAACCTGTGAACGCCCTCGTCTGGCCACCGCTGCCCCCTCTGTTCAGGAAGAGCCACAACAGCCCTCTACCATAACTGGTCAGTTAGCATGTTGTTCATACCATTGCTGAGATGAAGAAACAAACTTTGTAGTCTTTGAATGAGCCAGAACCTTTTTCATAAAATGGGTCCGCCACATAGAGCGGGCCATGTTTAGTACTGATTTTCTGAAGCATCATGTTGTGTGCTGTTATTACATGAGCTGTGACTTTCTGCTCTCCTCAGAGTGGCAGTGTAAGAGCTGCACTGTGGTGAATGCCGGCAGCAGTGTTCTGTGTGAGGTGTGTGAGCGCCCTCGTCTGGCGACTCGTCCTCCAGTCACACCGTCACGCCCCTCCCCTTCCACCGCAGGACTGCTGGACAGTCAGGTACCTGCACAAAGAGCCCACAGTGAACTCACAAATGGCTTTTGTGTTGTCAGTTGCAGCACGTTTTTTGCATGTTTGGGGGTTTAAGTGTCTTCCTTAATATGATATTATTGTATTTCAACGATGATATGACTTTGTGGTGTCTTTAAAAACATGATACGAAGAACCTTTGACTTGAGCCTTTGTTCCTCTCACTTAAATTTTGTGGGTTTATTTATTGTAAACAAACAATTTCAATACAGTTTTATGTTTAGCCTACGCTCATTTCCAAATGCATTTAATGATTTACCGTGTTAGATAAATATAAGTATCCTTTAAGCAAGAAGATATAACATCCAGATGTAAATTTCTCTTTTTTTTTCATGTCACTCATGTCAGTGGGTCTGTCAGTTCTGCACATACGCCAACCACACGCCGTCCTCACGCTGTGAAATATGTGACCTCGCGAGATCAGACCCCGCCCCTTCACCCTCCAAGGTCCTCCCACTTTCCCCGGTCAAGCAGTTCCATCCGCTGTCAATCAAACCCAAGTTCACACCCTCAGAGGACCCCGATCTGAAGAGACAAAGACTAATGCGAGAGGAGGGGCTTAAATTGATTCAGCTCATCAGAGTAAGGCTTACCCCAGTTAATTGTTTGAATTACAGTGTTTACATCACACAAATACATTTGTACACCTAATACCATGTTGTAACTCATTCAGCCCTAGCTGTCGCTATGCTATAAGCTTCCATTACTGGTTAGCTACATTAGCCTTGAAGCTCCTGAGCACATCCAGCATGCGTCAAGTTCCCGATACGTGTTGTTTCTTTATTTTGTATCCCTTCTGGAACTGATGCATGTCTTGTTTAAATGTTTTATTGTTGTTTGTTTATTTATAACCGTCCTCTCTTCAAACGTATCCCTCTTTTACTTTTTTAGGAGGGTGAAATGAAGGGTGTGAGCCCAGAGGAGGTTTACACGAGCCTGCGGGTCTCAGGCAGCAGTAACGTTAGCGGAACCCCCTGTGATTGGGTGAAAACTGAGCTGCCCCTCAGACTGGATGAAATCTGTGCCATAGCGGCCTCTTTCCAGCACAGCCCCAAGCCGCTCCACTCCGCACTGTTCAACTGCACTGGCCAGGACGGTGGCCTGGAGGGCCTGAAGAGCAGCTCTGTGCCTATATCCAGAGCAGAGGCCAAGCAGGCCTGGCTGACAGTAGGGGGCGACAGCGAGAAAGCTGCCAGGCAGGCCCTGAGAGACCGCAGGATTAAAGTGAGTTTTGGTGTAAAGCTGGAAGATTACAGTTCAGTTTAGGCTTAAATGCCTGTTTAGGCCTTTATATAAATTTGTGATAAATTATTTGAATACTTTGTGACGTGTGTGTGTGTGTGTGTGGTATTGCAGGTGAAGGAGCTGACCTCTCTGGGCTTTACTGATACTGCTGCCTGTGAAGAGGCACTGAGGCAGAGTGGGGGTGAGGTAAGAGGGGCACTGGTGTTGCTGCAGCGTCCCCTACTGGAGCCCTTCCACAAACGCATGTGGAGCGAAGACCCCGAGCCACCCATCGACATCAACCACCCGGACAAACAGGTGAGGGCTCAGAATCTTTAAAACTGTGGTTAATGAGAATGTGCTTGTGGGATTTTTAGAGACGGTGCCCTGAGAATCCAAATGACCAAAACAAAGATAATGTTGCTAATAGTAACGGTAAAGCTGATCGTACTTGCAGCATTTGTTGTAGTGGAAACCCCTGGGTTTCATTCATTGTTAACAGGGTTTAACATATTTCAAACCCCTCCTCCCACCTTCCTGACTCACTGAATCTATATCTTTCAGAGAGTGTGTCGCAGACTGCTTGCTGTGTATGATCTGCCCAGCTGGGGGCGTTGTGAGCTGGTTTTGTCTCTGCTTCGTGAACCCTCTGCCCCTTACACCCTGGAAGATGTGGTCCAGGCCGTGCGGGAGTCACATGACCGCGACTTCATCCGCCGCGTGCTGACCAAAGAGTGTCCAATCTGCCTGTCTGTCTTTCCCCACAGCAAGGTAACACACACTCTCTCACAGATACACACACACACACACACACCCGCACAATGACACAGAAGCTCAGGACCCTTAAAAGGGTTGGCCAGTTTGATTTTTGGAAGTGGTGACAAATACAGATTATAGTTTTTTTGACTTAATAATATATAAAATAGAATTTCTAACTTTGTAAAAGCTGTTAAACTATATATATATATATTTATTTGATTCCCTCTCCGGGTGACTGTCTGTGAGGAGTGTGGTGTGTTCTCCCTGTGTCTGCGTGGGTTTCCTCCGGGTGACTGTCTGTGAGGAGTGTGGTGTGTTCTCCCTGTGTCCGCGTGGGTTTCCTCCGGGTGACTGTCTGTGAGGAGTGTGGTGTGTTCTCTCTGTGTCTGCGTGGGTTTCCTCCGGGTGACTGTCTGTGAGGAGTGTGGTGTGTTCTCCCTGTGTCTGCGTGGGTTTCCTCTGGGTGACTGTCTGTGAGGAGTGTGGTGTGTTCTCTCTGTGTCTGCGTGAGTTTCCTCCGGGTGACTGTCTGTGAGGAGTGTGGTGTGTTCTCCCTGTGTCTGCGTGGGTTTCCTCCGGGTGACTGTCTGTGAGGAGTGTGGTGTGTTCTCCCTTTGTCTGCGCGGGTTTCCTCCGGGTGACTGTCTGTGAGGAGTGTGGTGTGTTCTCCCTGTGTCTGCGTGGGTTTCCTCTGGGTGACTGTCTGTGAGGAGTGTGGTGTGTTCTCCCTGTGTCTGCGTGGGTTTCCTCTGGGTGACTGTCTGTGAGGCAGTCACCCAGGGTGCTCCAGTTTCCTCCCACAGTCCAAAACCACACGTTGGTATGTGGATTGGAGACTCAAAGTGTCTGTAGGTGTGTGTGTGTGTGTGTGTGTCTGTAGGTGTGTGTGTGTGTCTGTATTGCCCTGTGAAGGACTGGCGCCCCCTCCAGGGTGTGTTCCCGCCTTGCGCCCAATGATTCCAGGTAGGCTCTGGACCCACCGCGACCCTGAATTGGATAAGGGTTACAGATAATGAATGAATGAATATATACACTGATCAGCCATAACATTATGACCACCGCCTTGTTTCTGCACTCACTACTAGACTGAGTATACAACCTGTACATGTGCTGGTATTGTGGGGGTCCCAGATTTTCAGCTGGTACTGGCCTGCTATTAAAACCTGATGTCAGATGTGCACCATCTCTTATTATCAATGTTAGGGTGGTCATCACAGTCTGGGATATCTGAAATGAACAAAGTATTTATTTCCGATGTCCTTCCTCTCTTACTCTTTGCCTCAGATGCAGTCTTTGACATCGTGTCAGTGCTCTGTCTGCAGCGGCTGCTTTAAGCAGCACTTCACCATCGTCGTCAGGGACAAACACATCAGAGACATGGTGTGCCCTGTCTGCTGGGAGCCAGACATCAACGACCCAGAGCATCTCAACAGCTATTTCTCCACATTGGATATTCAGGTGCTGAGGCACAGAGACCGGAGGTCTTTTCAAAACCACATGAAACTGAATGTTTCACGAATGTCTTAGAATCTGTTTATCACAGTACCTTTTGAGATAACTCATGCCTGGATCTTACGTTGCTTGTGTTTGGGTGTGAACTTCCAGCTGAGAGAGTGTCTGGAGCCAGAGGTATACGAGCTTTTCCACAAGAAGCTGACAGAACAGGCTCTGATTAAAGACCCTAAGTTCCTCTGGTGCAGCCATGTGAGTATGAACTACATTCAAGCTCTTTTATAATGTCCCTGCTCTAATCTCCTAGTGTCTGAGGAAGAGTAGGCTTTAATCACAGTGTGTTCTTGGGTCTTGGTGATTTATTATTGGAATATTCCTGCTGCTTTTTGACACGTAGAACCAGCAAAAACTAACTAATGAATTGTCAACTTTCTATTTGAGCTTTTTAAAGACTTTACAGTGAAAACAGTATTTAGAGTTGGTTTAAAGAAGACATGTTACGTGCATTAGTTTGGGTCTAGTCTTGAGCACCTGCCAACACACAAACTGTGATTATACCACTTACCCAGTCAGTTTTTTATTGTGGGAAAACACGGAATAAAATGTGATCACAGCACTGGACCTGTGTTTATGTGACAGTGCAAAGAGACGTGCAGAGAATAAAGAGAGCCGAGCATCAGAGCTTCTTCTTGCTCACTTGTAATTCCTGTGCACTCACAGTTGGGTGAACAGTGGCTCATTCTCAGCAAGTGCTGAATCAGATCTTTTTGAACAGGGCTGTTCAGACAGGGGAAGGATGGAGCTGTGGTGCTTAACTCTTGTGGTATTTTGACCAAAACATGTCAGAGACAAAACAAGTCCATTTTAAGGAACTATTAACATTGTATGAAAATACAGTGGAACCTCTACCTACGAACTTGATCCGTTCCGTGACCCGGTTCGTAAGTAGAAAAGTCTCGAGTCAATTTTCCCCATTTAAAATAATGGAAAAGCAATTAATGGGTTCCAGCCCCCGCCCCGAAAGTCACCCTTTTTGCACTGATATATGTTTACAACACTCTCAAATTATTAAAAAAAATACATGTAGCGTTACTAAAAATAAAAGAGAAATACAGTGGAAACAGTAATAAAAAAGAAATAATAAAGTTGTAAGTGGTTACACATCGCTACCTTGAAGACGTGACGACTGGCTGGAGGAGTAACACAGGCACTGGCTGTATGACGGGAGGAGGGGGGGTGGAATAACGGAGAGTAGGCGGTGAATGTGGGGAGACGAAGCGTAGATACGGCTTAACTTAGCACGAATTTCAGTGTCTGCTATTTACGCTAATGCTAAATTGCTAAGGCTACAATGTGCTAATCTTAAAAGCTCACTCAAGTCTGGGGGGCGCTGGGAGACTCGCCTATTGGGGTCAGTGGCCATTTCCCGGCGGAGGCTCGGGTTCGTTTCTAGAGTCGTGGTTCGTTGGTGGAGGCAAGAAATATTCAAATACCCGGTTCATATCTTGGAAAGTTCGTTAGTAGAGGTTCCACTGTATAAGTTTCTATTAATGCACATGTAGTTTCATGTTTTAAAAATAAATGTGCAGGAACTTTTCTAGCGTTTTTAATAATCACAGATACGTTTTAAGTGAGCGGAAAAGCCTTTAAAGCCCTCAGATGGAAAAATATTAGTTAAAGTGTAACGTCATAATGTCCTGGATGGCTTTGGTGTTCTGGTAAAATGGGCTCCTCCTGAGACCTAAATGGTCTCAAAAATCCAGCACCGTGCTGGCCTTTTCTGAACCTAATGCACTGCTTTAATGCCATCAGATATAAGGCAACACTTCAGAGCAATTGTAGTCTGGGTTACAGTGACCTTCTAAGTGCTGAGCGCAGGGAATAATATTAACTTTTCTTATGCCTCTCTGTCTTTCTCACACACAGTGCTCATATGGATTCATCTACGATGGTAATCAGCTCAAAGTCACTTGTCTTCAGTGCAGAAACAGCTTCTGTGCTCAGTGTAAGAAGCCTGTGAGTATCAGTGCAGAGTTGAAACACACACACACACACACATCTGGTGAGAAGGTCAGTGTTTACACGGCTCTGTTTCACTGTAGCTGACTTCTGCTGTTTCTGTTTAACCCCTTTCTCCTTTTCTTCCTCAGTTCAGTTGTTATTTGGAGTGGTTATTAAATATGAGAAGAGTCTAACCTACACAGTTGGTATTAATCTAAACTTGTATAATGTAGTGTCTATATTGGACTCGTATTAATGTCTTATATTAGAGTGTCATTTCATCAGACACCTAACTGTAGAATCACATCAGCAGCGATTCCTCGCCTCTTGTCGCCCAAGTCACCGATCGCTCATCGCTTGTGGGCTTTTCTAAGCTTGAGGCGATCTATCGTTGCCATGGTTTCACTGACGTCATAAAATGCCATGGCAGTACTCAGTACTTTACGGCTCTTGTTGGTTCACAGTGTGTAGCAAATCACACACCTTCCCGTCCGATTTAAACCTCAAATCAAAAGTGTTCCTGCTGAAAATAACAATTCTACAGGGAAATCTATCTGTGTGTAGGGCACCACTGTAGGTACAGTCAGTATGACAGGACGTCTGCGCTTGTTATTGTCAATTGCTGCTGTCTTTTTATGGCGATAACAGCGCCAACTTCTCTATTACGGTGCACAAAAATATCGGAGACCTGAACTGAGTACAGAGCACTGCTGGCTAATGCAGGAACTGCAGTTTGATGATGTTAGATTCCAGTGGTGTTTTAGGCTAAACTGAAAATTCTTAATGTGGGACTCCGAATATACATACGAAAAGGTCTCGCTATATTATAAATTCATCATACAGGACAGGGAAGTTTAGGACCATGACAGTGAGCTTCTCTTCTATCTCTATCAGGAACAAATAGTAGGTTCTTTAGTGCCATCGTATCACGCTAAAGAAGCTCCAGAAAGAGCTCAGAGCCTCAAATAAAGCATTATCGTGCAGTGGAGCTGGATGGGGTAATTTGCAGCATGTTATATTTTCATCTGAGGTTATTGACACATTGATTCGCTACTAATTTGCATAAAATTGACCTGACTTTCGCACTCCCTGAAAATGAGTGAGTACTGTTCGCTTTGTCCCGTGGCATTTCTGCAGGTGTGAGCACAGGATTAAAATTAGTTCACACTGATCTGTTTCATAGTCCTAGAATCCACATTACAAGTTGACACCTGACTAAATCAAATGTATGTGGTCATTATATGAGCTCCATAACATACATATCTGTTTAGGATAACGTCTAGACTTGTGAGTGCAAACTTTGTGCTGTGTCTGTTTAGTGGGAGGCCCAGCACACAGGCCTGTCCTGTGAGCAGTTCCAGTTGTGGAAGCGGGAGAACGACCCCGAGTATCAGCGGCAGGGCTTGGCGGGATACCTGCGCGATAACGGCATCAGTGAGTCTTCTGTTCTTTAACCTGCCAGAGCTGCCCTCATACCTGCTTTAAAACTCCTATAATCCAGCTCTAATGATTCTAACAGCGGGACCTCCACTTCAGAACCCCCTCACTGCCCTGGAGGAGACCCCAGTTCAAACAGAGCACTGGGTGCTGAAGGGAAACCCAGTGCCATAGCGGAGGGTCTTTTAAACCTCACTGTCAGGATAAAAGGGTCCTGTACAAGTGCAATTTTGGTCAATAACGGTACAGACCATGTCAATGTACATTTTTTTTTTAAAGTTCCAATATGTTCCCTTGTTAACAGTACTGAGTGTGTACCTCAGAGTACAACAGTGACAGTTTTATGGGGAATGTAGGGTTTAGCACTTTTTGTTGCAGAGTAGTAGCAATATTAGAGTTGATTTTACTTGATGTTATATATTAATACACAGGGTGGGCCATTGATATGGATACACCTTAATAAAATGGGAATGGTTGGTGATATTAACTTCCTGTTTGTGGTTCATTAGTATATGGGAGGGGGGAAACTTTTCAAGATGGGTGGTGACCATGGTGGCCATTTTGAAGTCGGCCATTTTGGATCCAACTTTTGTTTTTTCAACTTGAAGAGGGTCATGTGACACATCAAACTTATTGGGAATTTCACAAGAAAAACAATGGTGTGCTTAGTTTTAACGTAACTTTATTCTTTCATGAGTTATTTACAAGTTTCTGACCACTTATCAAATGTGTTCAAAGTGCTGCCCATTGTGTTGTATTGAAAATTCAACCCTCTTCTCCCACTCTTCACACACTGATGGCATCACCTCAGGAGAAATGCTAGCACAGGCTTCCAGTATCCGTAGTTTCAGGTGCTGCACATCTTGATGGTATGGTGTGGTACAAAGATAGTGGGGCCATTCTTCATCAATGGAAACCTCAAGGCCACTGGATATGTGGATATATCCTCTTTATGCACTGAAGCTGGCACGTTCCCTGAGTTTTTCCAGCAAGATGGTGCACCACCACATTATGGGTGTCAGGTCCGAGCATTCCAAGATGAACAGTTTCCTGGAAAGTCGATTGGTTGTCGTGGGCCAGTTGAATGGCCCCCAAGGTCATCTGACCCCTTAGACTTTTATCTTTGGGGTCATCTGAAGGCAATTGTCTATGCTGTGAAGATACGAGACGTGCAGCACCTGAAACTACGGATACTGGAAGCCTGTGCTAGCATTTCTCCTGCCGTGTTGCTATCAGTGTGTGAAGAGTGGGAGAAGAGGGTCGCATTGACAATCCAACACAATGGGCAGCACTTTGAACACAAGTGGTCAGAAACTTGTAAATAACTCATGAAAGAATAAAGTTACACCATTGTTTTTCTTGTGAAATTCCCAATAAGTTTGATGTGTCACATGACCCTCTTCCCAGTGAAAAAACAAAAGTTGGATCCAAAATGGCGGACTTCAAAATGGCCGCCATGGTCACCACCCATCTTGAAAAGTTTCCCCACTCCCATATACTAATGTGCAACAAACAGGAAGTTAATATCACCAACCATTCCCATTTTATTAAGGTGTATCCATATAAATGGCCCACTCTGTGTAATAAAACAACACATTATTATGTAGTATAACTTATCAGATGTTCCATGCATACATTCTTTAGTATGATTTGGTGACAGTGTGCTGTGTAATATACATATGTGTACGTGCTGAACTATATTTTATTATCCTAATTGATTTGCCAATGATATTTGCTTTCAGATAACATTTAAAAACATATATAAAGACACACTGTAACTAAGATATAAAGCGTAGCTTATTTTACAGTCTGTTGACTGTTGTGAACTATATTTAAAGTCTCTTGCCTCTCTCTTTTTCTTACCTCTAATTCTCTTTCTCTCTCAGCCTGTCCTAACTGTAGATTCCAGTATGCGCTGGCCCGTGGGGGCTGTATGCACTTCAGCTGCTCTCAGTGTCGATATCAGTTCTGCAGTGGCTGCAACAACCCTTTTCACACGGTGAGTTGTCTTCAGTACCTGAAGTCTGGGAAACGCATAGGAGGTAAACACTCCCCAGTACTGCCACTCCTAGGAAATACGATCAATAACTACAAATGCTGCACCATTTCAGACAATGCATTGTCCTTACTGAATCCTGCTGTCAGGGGTGTTGTGAAAGCACCAACAGTGACCACCATATGCTCAGAAAAGTGCTTAGTGAATTAATTTTATCCCCCTAATAACACGTTATGCAACGTCACGTCGCCCACTTTTAGTCTCCTCCACACTTTCCCCCTGCATCTCCGGTCCGTGTTTATTTCTGTTCTTCCACTTCACCTGTTTGCTCTCGCGAGTGTATTTTTGGGCCCTGTATTGGGTTGTTTGTGTATCAGACATTTAGGCCGAACTGACTAAAAGCGGCTAAAAGCAGCACCCATTACACGAGCGTCCATGTTTTATTTTTCCCTCTCTCTCTCTTTCTTCTTCTCTTATGTATCTTCCTCTTCTTGTTTTTTTTCTCTTTTTAATTCTCTCTCTCTCTCTGGCTGTGGCAGACGTGTGCAGTGGCCCAGTGCAGTGTGACGGGTCTCCATGCCCATCACCCCAGAGACTGCCTCTTCTACCTCCGAGACTGGGAACCTGCCAGACTCCAGGCTTTACTGCAGGTGTTTATGCACCTAAACACACACAAACATTGTCTTTTATTTATTTATTTTTTAAATACAGTACTAGGAAAGAGGTTCATATATCCAGTCAAATCCTTCACTCTACATATGAGTATATAATACTAAAACAAAGGGTCATACATATATCCTGTAGGAAATATATTATAAATGAATACTGAATGTGTATATTAATAATGCACCATGTGTTTTATATACAACTTTTTGTGTTTAAATAAGGTGCAAATAAACGAGAACACACTCTTATTTATTTATCAAAACCTCCTTTTTTCATTTTAACAAATAAACCCAGGAAGAATTTACCTACACACATTATAATATAAAATGTACCGTCATTTTTGCACAGTGTTCTCTGTGTGGGTTTACTCCGGGTGCTCCGGTTTCCTCCCACAGTCCAAAAAACACACGTTGGTAGGTGGATTGGTGACTCAAATGTGTCCGTAGGTGTGAATGTGTGTGTGTGTGTGTGTTGCCCTGTGAAGGACTGGTGCTCCCTCCAGGGTGTATTCCCGCCTTGTGCGCAATGATTCCAGGTAGGCTCTGGACCCACCACGACCCTGAACTGGATAAGGGTTACAGATAATGAATGAATGAATTTTTGCACAGGTCACCAATCCTAAGACCGGCAATCACAGCAAAAGCAGGTCCCAGAGCCACTGATCCTTAGACTATGACATTCACTCATTTAAGCAACTACCCACACACACCTCAGCTGCCTTGAACATACTGACTGCTAGCACTGGAAATTAAACGTATATGTATTAAAAATGACTTTTCCAAACTCATGTATACATATTTATTGTAGATCATTGTTTACATTATAATTGTTAATAATCATAATACAATCACATACTGAGAATGTGTACAAACCAACACAGACACATGAGAGTATCTTCATACACACATGTAAACAGGGATGTATTCACACACAGGTGCATTTTGCAGACAGGTTCACCCACTCAACATATACATGCACACAAGCAGGAACAAGAATGTGGCACTTCAGAACAACACACACGCGTTAACCTCCCACTCACAGCTTGGGAAAGCTGCCTGTTTTTGTTCGGTGCAAACTCGCATCTTGATTTCACACTTATTCGTGGCTTCATTTGTTTCTTTTCAGAAAAATGCGGTGGCCTTTAACACTGACACAGCTCCAGGGACGCACACAGGTATGCACTCCAGCGGTGGAGGAATGCACGCACCGCTGCTGTTAACCTTTGCAAATCAGCTACAGTTGTGTGCAATTGTGCTTGGCAAATAAGTAGAAACTGTGCACTTAACGTTGATACAGGAGCTTATTTCACACAGAAAATCAACAGAACACATCATTTGACTGGGATTGTCTTTGAGTTACTGACTACTTTGGGGATTAGATTCCATTAGGAGGGGAAAATAGATTGCGATGACTGACTCCAGTATTTTAAACCTTTTTGAGACAGCTATTGGAGAGACGTTTAATTAAAAAGTGCACATCCCAAATGTAATTATGTTTTTTTTTTCCCTAGAAACTATTAATGCGTGTTTTGTTTGTTTATATGGAAGTGTATGGAATTTATATTGTTTATTTTTTGCATTTGCAAAACAATTATAATACGAGTACGGAGAATATAAAAATATAAGTAGGTATTATTAACAAAACTAGGAATTAAGAACAATTCAGGTAGCATTATGTAGCAGCGAGCACACAAACGTTTAACGTTAAATCAAATGGATCAGTGAATCAAATGGTTCAAGTCCCATCTGGGTGGAGTTTCCATGTTCTCCCTGTGTCTGCGTGGGTTTCCTCCGGGGTCTCCGGTTTCCTCCCACAGTCCAAAAACATGGAGGGTAGGTGAATTGGCTTCTCTAATAACTATCCTGGTGTGTATGTGAATGAATGTGTGAATGTGTGTGTGCCCAGATATGGATTGGCGCTCTATCCTGGGTTAAACCCTAGTGCCCGATGCAGTCCTCCAGGTGGACGGTCGTTCCTGGTCGAGAGTACTCTGTGTGCGTTTGGATGCGGTTTCTCACCAGTGTGTGTGTGTGTGTGTGTGTGTGTGTGTGTGTGTGTGTGTGTGTGTGTGTGTGTGGACTGAGTGTTCTGAGCAGTGTAGATTATAAAGTGTCCTTGGGTGTCTAGAAAGTCGCTATATAAGTTTTATTGTTATAAAACAATAACAATACAAAAGTAAAACAATTAAATCTGATTCTCTGTGCATTTCCAAACTTCTCTCTGTGAAATCAAGCATTTTTGTGTTTCTGTCCATGGAAGAAAATTCATTTCAGTTTGTTCCTCCTCTTATCTGTCTGCTCACTTGCCTGTCTGTCTGTGTCTGTCCGTGTCTGTCTGTCTGTCTAATCTGTGTCTCATTACAGCCATGTATTATTTGTTCATTTCATGGACAGCGGAAGTAAATTACTTCACCTGTAATGAAAGTCTAAAAGAAGCCGTAATGAAGCACTGTTTTCCACTTAGAGCCGATGTTCAATTATTCCCCCTCGGAATGGGAGGCTATATTAGGACCACAAAAACAAACTCTCTGAAATAAACATGCTCTCTCTCTCTCTCTCTTTCTCTTTCTCTCTCACACACACCCTACAGATTCACAGCACTTATTTTCACACATTATCCCACTCTTTCCTCCTCCTTTTTTGATTTCTCTCTACGAACACACACATCAACTCTCTCTCTCCCTGTGCGTTAGGTGTGTGTGGTGTGATTGAACAGAAGGATGAAGGTGCTCATCAGACAGATTCTGCATGTGGAGCTCAAACCCAGCCTGGTCAAGCTGGACTTTGCGAGTGAGTGACTTCCTTCATTTAATGTATATGTATAACCTTATTTATAAAAAAAACATTTATTTATTTAAAAGTAGGATACATCAATATGTTCCAGGCTTCTGTTGTCTATGACATCACGTCTTGATACTTTCTTTCCCCATTAAAATAAGTTCAGTTAGGCACTAAGACTCTGTAAATATCTGGTTTTGTTTTATAGGAAACACTACCGCGAGTACCTGGTTAGCCTCATCAATGGTCACTCTATTGACCCTGCCCCACTGTTCAGCTTAAACGAGCTGGTCCTGGCCTGCAAGAGATACCAAGTGAACATCACTCGGGGAGAAGGGGAGGAGGACAGGCCGTTCTTCACTCGTCTATTGAAGGTTGAGGATTTAAAACAGAAAATATAGGCTACAACTAGATGCAATCCCAGCCTTTGGTGTTCTATGACTTTATAAGTTATAGTGGTGCTTCTTTACAGTGTCATACAGTTTGATTTAAGGCCTCTTTAGTTAGTGTGGTGTATTTGCATGGGTTACTCAAGTACTCCAAATATCTGTGGGCATTATGAAGTCCCTGGGAGCAGTTAGAAGTTATTGATTGTTCTTTTCTTTCTTGTTTTGGCAGAAACTAATAGAAGACGTTCCTCTGGGTGACAAGGTGCCCAGAAAGAAGTGAAAAATTCAATAATGCCGCACTGCTTTTACCTGGACTTTTAATTATCGTTACTGTCTGTGTGCCTGAGGATCGTGAACCAGTCCCTTGCTTTTTGCACAGACTTGAAGGAATCGTTTGATTTTTAATATGTTTTAGATGTAAAAGAGTTTTACCCTCCTGAGACATCTCAGACAATCTTTATGTGCACTTTACATTTAATCTTCAGTGTGTTGGCATAACAGTAATCAATAATGAAGGCATTCTGTCATTGTGTCAGTGGGTAATCAGATTGATGTCTTGTGATTTCTATGCAACTGAATGAAGACGTTTTGAGAACGTCTGTTTCGCTTGACTCTACTTTCAGCTCAAAAAAGAAGAACAAATGTCGCCCTAAACTGCCCCCTTCTGCATGACAACAGTTCAAGAATGCATGGCATCCTTCTGTACATAGATCTGTCAGACATTACCCTTGTATCTCCAAGAGGTAACTTTGCAGGAGAAAAAGGAAAAATATGTATGTATTTAATGCAAGCAATTTTAATGGAAAAAAAAAGACAAGACAGCTGAGAATAACGACGATATAAGATTATGATCCTACGGTGCCAATATACAACACTCCTGAACTCTGTAACATCACACTTGCTGCAGGTTCTTTGTTTCTTGGCAAAGCACCACAGCGTCCAATGACGCAAATTAGTCCAAACAAAGAGATGGAAAATGGAGAGAGGGAAATTAAGACCTGTGAAATCACTTGTGAATAAAAACGTCACTGGACCGTACAGTTCTCACGTCTCTTTCAGGTCGAATGCTGACCACTTGCTGTCGCACCTCCTACCATTGTATCAGTAGTTGCCTGAGAAAAACGTGTGGTTGAGAGCGCATTATAAATAAAGCACATTTCGTACATGCCTCTGAGCACAGCTCCTTTTCCTCCGAGCTGACGCTGGCTTCGCCGAGGGCCTGTAGTCAGGGAAACCACTGATTAGGACACTATTTTAGACTAAAGCAGCCTTTACAGACAGATTTCCCTGAATGTATGAATTTTGTGCTTTGACATTTAGAATCGCACAAGAGAGGAATCAATTTCTAAAACTATAAAACCCACAAAGGATGAAATAACAGCCAAGTCAATGGCATTCAGGGTTGGAAAGGTTACGTACAAACTGCGCCACTTTACTTATTCTTGATTGAAGGTCCACAATCTCAGTAAAGCCTTTCGATGGCTTTTGAATTGCTATTTAAACAGCCTTTTATTGAAACGTCTGACGATGTTGTAGCTTCTGTCAGTGCAGTGCAAGTATTTATAGTAACAGTCTTTAAGGTGTGTAGTCACACACAAGGGTTCCAAATAAAGATGCCAGTTCCACTGATCCACAGCCCATGGCTGGGAGGCTTTGTCCCTCTCTTGGAAACCCTTGGCATTGGCCATGGTGACTGTAGGCTCATGTACAGTTGTCTTCCTTCAGGTGAGATGGCAAACTGAGGTCTGTGGGACATAAAGGATATTGGGGCATTTTTACCTAATAGCTACTTGTGAGGAGCAGCTGCCGTCACTTTTTTCATGGTGTGTTGGTTGTAGTTGAGGCAGCTCCATAATGTTCCAATGAACGTAAAGTTCTGTGGGGGTCAACAGAACATTTGAATGAACGTAACTATGAGGTCAGACACTGATGTTGGATGAGAAGGCCACTCTGATTCATCCCAAAGATTTTCTTTCGGGTTGAGGTCAGGACTCCACCCCAAATTCGCTCATCCATGTCTTTATAAACCTTGCTTTGTGCACTGGTGCACAGTCGTGTTGGACCTAAAAAAACAACCCCACACCATAATGCCTCCTCCACCAAACTTTACAATTAGCACAATGCAGTCGGACGCGTACCGTTCTCCTGTCAACCATCCTGCCAAAACCCAGACCTGTCCATTGGATTGCCACAAAGAGAAGCGTGATTTGCACCGTGGCATTCGGCGCTTTGCAACGCATTTGGTGATGCAATGCTTGGATGCTGCTGCTCGGCTATGGAAACCAGTTCCATGCAGCTCTCTATGCACTAATTTGAAGGCTACATGAAGTTTGGAGGTCTGTAGAGATTGACTCTACAGAAAGTTGGCAGCCTCTGCGCACTATGCCCCTCAGCAACCTATCACAGTACCATACTGGAATTCACTGAGTTCTTGAGAGCAATCTGTTCTTTCACAAATGTTTGTAGAAGCAGTCTGAAGGCCAAGGTTCTTGCTGTAATACACCTGTGGCCATGAAAGTGATTGGAACACCTGAGTTCAATGATTTGGATGGAAATACTTTTGGAAACATAGTTTATGTCTATTTATTTGTCTTCAAAAACATAACACTGTCAGCTGAGCTGTGAAATGAGACGGCTGTGTTGTACTCCCTCTTAAAAGAAAAGATAACATTTAATCTTGCAGTTGTTCATGCTGCTGTTGTTCCGGGAGCTTCCACAGAGTGGCATTTAGTTCTTTTCAATTATTTCGACAAAATGCTGTGTTTGGCAGCAGAGATGCATTTGACTCAAGAAATGTCACCGCTTGCATTATTTTCATGCTACGTTTGCACTTACTCCTCACAAGCGCACACATCCTTTTTCGCTGGAAGATGACTGCTTCACTTTTAAGGAGGAATCTGACATTTTACCTTTCTGAACGGCTAAATCAAAGCCGAGACAGAGGCACTGGAAACAGATGTAGCAGAAACCCGTTTACAACCCTTTATTTTAGAAACAATGTGTAAATGAATTCAACAATTTTTATGCCACATTCTTAGGGTGCTGCTAAGTGATTGTGCTAGGTGATTGCTAAGCTGTTGCTTTAGTATTTTAGATCATTGCTAAGTTATCCAAGGGGGTTGCTTGTTTGCTCGTTGCCTGGTTATTGTGGTTACTAGGGTGTAGCAAAATGATTAATATAGTACCACATTTGCTGCCACATATGGAGTGGTTTACGGTGTAGGTGTTTCACCTGTATTCCTAGGTTATTGCTAAAACTGGACGATATAGGCAAAATTTATATCACAATATATTTCTTAATTTCGATATCGATATGAACAATAAAAAAATGCCACCGAAAATCTGCCAAGAATTGAAAGCATTATGACATCACAATCACCTTCTAACTTTAAAATTATGTTAATGAACATCAATCAGTGATGTATATTGAAATGTTGACAATATGTTTAAAAATCATATTGTTATTGAAACATTTTATATTGTGATAAATATTGATATTGATTTATTGTGCAGCCCTAGTTACTGCTACGTTTAAGGCTGTTGTTAAGTGTAAAGTTATTAAGTGGTTGCTAGGTTGTTGCTATGTGTTCATTTAGCCTCCTGCTTCAGTATCCAAGGTGGTTGCCAGGGTGATCCTTTTTTGTTGGTACTGTTCCATGTGGTTACTAGTGTGTTTCAGCTACGTTTGCCTCACATGTCAGTGTGCTGTCTGAATAAATCCCTTGCTAATAAAAGGAAATGGACATTGGATGTGTTTGGGATTTGGAATCGTGAGAAGCAGGGAATGCAACCTCTGAGCAACTTCGGAGACTGAACTTTGGAGGTGAGGCTGCAGAATACATTGAAAGAGACAAAAGCAGTCTCCTGGCTGTAGTAGAGACAGTGTGGACACGGTAAACACTGTAATAACTCTATTGTAGTTAGCTATGGCTTATGTAAAGTGCTTTGGTAATGTGTTTTTTTTTTCTTCTTCTTCATCGTCTTCTTTCTTTCCCATTCCTTCAGTTTCTGACCAAGGCTACTGCAGCAGGTCTAGACATGACAGCCAACATGTTTTGACAGCTGACTATGTGTGTGTGTGTGTCTCTGGGGAGGATGTACTGGGCTTGTTGGCTGGGACACTGAAGGAGGTTGAGCCTTCCAACAGTGGCATTATTTGTTATCGCAGTTCTTTTTCTCCACAGTCTGTGAGACCCTGCCTCCGGTGCTACGAGCAGTTAATAGTGGGGTACACTTTGCGATGTCTGCTGCATTTTAACACACAATCAAACAGACTGCAATCCCAATGCATAACTTTATACATTGAAAAATAAAGCTGTGCTCTTGGTATCAATTGGTAATAGAAGGCAATGGACAGATGCTGAACTTGCAGCAGCCTATAGACGTCTATTATAAGTACGTTTTTGAGTCAACACGTTTTCTTCTCATTTCCACGCAGGTTGTTTGGGGAAAACAGTAGAATATTCCTTTATATCCAGGGCTTAGACTGACTAATGCTCTCACACTGAACTGTAGTGTTGGCCGTAATAGGTTTCACTGTAATGTGATTAACGCTCCCAGATTGAAATGAATCACACTAATGATAATCTTATTCACATCACTGGGGTTTAGCATCATCAAGCTGCCAATAGATCAGAAGGAAATCTCTATCTTTTAGTTAATTGATTAATTGATTTATTCATTTTCTTCTTGGATTTTTTGACTTGTTCTTGGGAAGATCCTGAACGGGGCTGAGGTGGAGTCCAGAGCGCTAGACACACACTCTGCTGACCAGTGCTAATCTATGAATGGGTTTGGAACTACATCCCCAGTCTGCGATGCCACGTTACACGTAAATGACTTCAGGATCATAAGGTGTGTCTGAGAAACCCGCAGGATCTGGAGACTCTACTGGCCAAAGCCGGGCGCCATGCCTCTGCTGTGTGGGTGTGTGGCATGCTCCGAGTGGCCAGATGGCAGCAGTGGCCCCAGGAAATGGGTTAGATATCACTGGGGTCAGCGATGTGTCTACTGTCCATCCTCCTCAGTGCAGCGACATCAGGGAGACTGTTCTCGGAGCTGGACGCTTCACCACAGTTGGAACATTTCTGCGAGGGTCTGACAGCCTCCAGCCGCGAGCTTCAGCGAGGGCAGGTACTGATGTTGCATATTTCAGTTCTGGATCGCAAACACCATCCAATCTTTTATTTATTTTATTTATTTCCTTTATTAATGCAAGTCTGCTATTTGAAGAGCTGTCCGGCTTGACCCAGGTGAGGGTCAAGGCTCTGGCTGTGAGGGCTGGAGGAAGCGCTGCTTTTTAACATGCGGCCCCTCTCTCCTTTGACCTTCATCGACTTGCATAACTGGAAGGCGAAAGCTGTCAGTGGAAGGCCGAGCAACTGAGCGTGTCTAAATAAAATTGACACCTGCAGGCAAACGAAGACGAGTGTATTCATTGTCCGTCAGAACCAAATCTACTGCTCGATGTGTGGATTTCAAAGTCTCATGTCAATACAAGTCTACTGGAAAACTTTGCATTTACAGGCTTTACTTTCGCCATGGAGTTTTGCACACTGCAGGAAACCACAGATGTTGAAAATAGAAGAAATTTGATTGACGTAGAGGTGAGAGAAGTGGGCTTGGGAACACAAAATGTTGATACAGTAAATTCTCCATATTCCCCATATACCTTTTACATGCGATGCATTTTAACCCCAGGACTGTACAGAGTGTTTATGATGACGCTGCTACAAGGAGCCAAATAACAGACAGATGTATGTGAATCTAAATGGTGTATATTTGAATGTTATTTATCTTATTTAAATCTGAATTATATTTAAATTCCTGAATTTTTATTTACATAATGTTTTTATAGCATTTTAAAATGTGATATTTTCAGATTTAAAAGCAGTTCATATCCTTAAATTTATTTTTTTTTTCAAATTCAGATTGGAAGAGTTAGGATTTAGGGCAGAAATCAACTATCTAGGTTTTACTTGAAAATTGTAAATACAAAAAATTTCGATATATTAATTAATTAATTAACCACGCAGACACAGGGAGAACACACCACACTCCTCACAGACAGTCACCCGGAGGAAACCCACGCAGACACAGAGAGAACACACCACACTCCTCACAGACAGTCACTCGGAGGAAACCCATGCAGACACAGGGAGAACACACCACACTCCTCACAGACAGTCACCCGGAGGAAACCCACGCAGACACAGGGAGAACACACCACACTCCTCACAGACAGTCACCCGGAGGAAACCCACGCAGACACAGGGAGAACACACCACACTCCTCACAGACAGTCACCCAGAGGAAACCCACGCAGACACAGGGAGAACACACCACACTCCTCACAGACAGTCACCCGGAGGAAACCCACGCAGACACAGGGAGAACACACCACACTCCTCACAGACAGTCACCCAGAGGAAACCCACGCAGACACAGGGAGAACACACCACACTCCTCACAGACAGTCACCCGGAGGAAACCCACGCAGACACAGGGAGAACACACCACACTCCTCACAGACAGTCACCCGGAGGAAAACCACACAGACACAGGGAGAACACACCACACTCCTCACAGACAGTCACCCGGAGGAAACCCACGCAGACACAGGGAGAACACACCACACTCCTCACAGACAGTCACTCGGAGGAAACCCACGCAGATACAGGGAGAACACACCACACTCCTCACAGACAGTCACTCGGAGGAAACCCACGCAGATACAGGGAGAACACACCACACTCCTCACAGACAGTCACTCGGAGGAAACCCACGCAGACACAGGGAGAACACACCACACTCCTCACAGACAGTCACCCGGAGGAAACCCACGCAGATACAGGGAGAACACACCACACTCCTCACAGACAGTCACCCGGAGGAAACCCACGCAGACAAAGGGAGAACACACCACACTCCTCACAGACAGTCACCCGGAGGAAACCCACACAGACACATGGAGAACACACCACACTCCTCACAGACAGTCACCCGGAGGAAACCCACGCAGACACAGAGAGAACACACCACACTCCTCACAGACAGTCACCCGGAGCAGGACTCGAACCCACAACCCGCAGGTCCCTGGAGCATGGTGTGTGCCACCATGATGCCCCTAATTAAATTGAAATGCACAAAATTCAGATTCAGAACAGTGTTTCTCCTCCCTCAACATTCACAGCTAAGATGCTCTCGAATAAGGCACCTAACACCTACCTAACTGCCCCCAAGTGTTTGTGTGTGTGTCATGTCTCAGAGGCGGCACATGCTACACCCCAACCTCCTGAGACCAGGGGGGATACGACCAGGAGAAACTAACTGACAGGTGAACTGCAGACAACTAAAAAAAGGATTTAAGGTCGAGGGGTCCTAGAGGTATACTTTGTGAGGGTCCTGCTCCAATGTGGAGGACCGTCTACGTATCTTACCTTTAATTACTCAACCACCATTCTACTGCACGTGCAGCACCTGAAAATGAATTGTAATACTTTCATAGGAAGGCTTGTGGAGGGCTGGCAGCTTCACGCCTGTTAGATTCCTGACTGACGTTCTCTGGATAACACCGGACATGAAAAGCGTTTCTTCTTGACAATGATGCTTTCTAAACAGCTCATTTAAAAGGCTGCTCTGTAACTATTCTCAGCCCAGCCTGCCAGTCCTGGATGCTTATTTCCCACAATGCACTCAAGTGCTGGCCAAAGCCAAGGCAGGAATAAACGGGGGGGATGTTGCCACTAGCAACCGAATCTCTGACGCGGATAAAAAATCCACCACTTCTGTTAGAGGGCTTTGTTTCTGTATTATTTATCTCGACTTGTTCATTTTCATTTCTCTGGGTGCGTAATTTCAATTTGGGATTTCAATTTGTTGCAGAGGCCAAGTGGAGGCTATAGAGGGGTATGAAGTCCCCCAGCTTTACAGAGTGGTGCAGTTAATCCGAGTGAGAGCGCTTCATCCAGTCCCTTAGGAGATGCTGGAGTCCTCAAAACCTGTAAAGAAGCTGCAGGGTTCCCACAGTTAACTCTTAACCTGGTAGATTTGCTGTTGAAATATAGACATCTGTTCTTCAGCTTTAATGGAACACTAGGTAATATTTGGAATTTTTGCCTTATTCCTTGGCTTTCCTGCATTTGCAGAGCTTTATTGACTTTTACAACACTGTCTTGAAGTCTACGCCAAGGGGACGGTCACTGGGGTGGTTTCCTACAGTTTCCCCAGTTTCTGGAGTGATGGAGCTCTGTCTAGCACCTGTCCTGACCTCATTAGTGGTCATCAAATGCAATCAGATGCTCACAGCAATGTTTCCAAATCCAAGTGTAAAGCCTTAACCGAAGAATAGATGTTTTTACTGCAGCAAAAAGGGGGCTAATGCTCATGCTAATGTTCAGGAGGTATTTTCAGATGAGATGATGTCCGTAAACTTTTGGCCACGTAGTGTGTCACAGTTCTCTTTGCCAACAGTAAACTGACCCACATTCCCAAGTGTTCCAGTAGTGCTGAGTGTGAGAGGTATGGAGTCATGTGTAAAACTCTCTCTCTCTCTCTCTCTGTCTGTCTCTCGCCCTCCGTGAACCCTGCTCCTGCCCTAGGGCCCTGATCCAGTCAGGCGTATCAATCCTCTTCTTCCTCTCCTCAGCTCTCACTGCTGGAGGGAGGTATAGTGGCCGGCTTACTTCACGAGGTTCCTTCTCTCAGCGCAGGCTTGTCTTTAGCTCCACATCCTTTCAGACCCACGTTGCTAAGCTGCCTTCTCACAGTACAAGGATAAACACACACCTGCTTCTATCATCTCTCCAATATAAAAGCTCTGACGGCTGAGTCCCAACACCAGTTTAGAAGATTCCTGCTTCTTCTCTGGGTTTGATCCTCACCTTGGGTCACTGTCTGTGGAGGGATGGGGGCAGGGTGCTCTCCCTGTGTCCGTGTGGGTTTCCTCTCACCGTTGGTTGGTGAATTGGCTGTTGAAATTGCCCACAGCTGAGTGTGTGAGTGACTGGGTGAGTGTGTGGTGCCGTGTGATGAACTGGCGTGTTCCTCTCATGCACCCAGTGATTGCGGGTAGGCTTCTGAACCCACTGCAGCCCTGACCAGGATAAAGTGTCACTTACTTCTTCCCAGAAATGCCTCCTGAAATGTATAACCTGTCTATATTTAAGGATTTTTTTTTTTTTTTTCACCGTTCCTAAATGTCCTTGTGAGCAGGGCTTAATTCCGACTGCGTTTGTTTGTTTTCCCTCCGTCAGACAGAAGCTCCTGACGTTTTTAACAGCTGCTGCCTGGAACGTTGTGACTCTCCCCTCTTCGTTCTGCAATACATGCAAATGCCTTGCTTATTATGACTGTCTGCACAATGTCAATTTAATTTTCCACTAAATTAAGCTTCTGTGGATTACCATTCTCACTACGGAACCTTCTCAACTCACCCGTAGCGGGGTCTGAATATAGGCTTTAACAGTTCAGTACCCAAAACATGGGTTATACACACAAGCCCCACAAGGACATGATATTGTAAGGAAAGTGTGTATCATAATAGAATAGAATCAATTAGTAAATGGCTTATGGTGCGCACAGGAAGCAGTGGCCAGGGTCTCCAGTACCTCACAGGCTGTATCAAACCCACATGCAGCTATTAAAGATTCTACATAGATTCTTTTTCTCTTGATTTGCAACCTCACTGGTGTGTTTGTACACTGGGGAAAAAGCTCCAGTGTTCGTATGCAGCCCTAGCTCAGTAAGTTGGGAAAATAAATAAAAGTGTCTCTGTCCAAACTGGCTTTTCCTCTGTGAGTCGCTGGGGGAGCCAAGGCTTAGAAACAGCATCCGGAGGCATTTAGATGGCGGAGAGACCGCCAAATGTTGAGAAGCATTAAAAAAAAGAGATGAAGGTATTGCTCTATTTCTGCTTCGGGTGGGCAACATTGACTTGTTTTTACAGGTACATTCTCAACCACAGACGCTCCAGCAAAAAGTTGACAGAGAATGATTGACTGATACATTCAGTGCATTTAATTGGCCTCACTGTCAGAATTCTGTCAGCTGCATTCTGATTGGCTCGCAGCCTCGTTTAACACATGATGTCATAATGGCAGGTTTTTCAGTCAATTTTTTTTTCCAGCAGTAGAAAGCGGTTCTTGGCCACGTTATGCTCTCAGTAGAGAGTCTGGTATCAATGCGAGACCAGAGACTACTTAAGGTGGAACTGACTCCAAATCAGGACAGCGCTGAGAGTAAACACAGACCGAAAGCGCTACAAAACTAAACGGCCCGGGTTACAAACGAGATTAAGTTGTAAATCAAACAGTGAATAAAAATGTAAAGGCAAGTCAAACCTCGGCCATGTGCAGCAGTCAGAGTCTTACTCAAACAAACGGTTCCACCTTAAAAGATGAAGAGCTTCTGAAGGTCGACAAACAGGACGGGAGTTAGTTGTTCTGTAGATTTGCCTGTGGTTGCCTTTAACATGCAGTGTCTGTTGTGTCTGAATTGGAAATAAAAGCCCCACACTTGAAAATGGAGGTTCTACAATGGTTCTACAGAACCTTGAGCACCCAGAGAACTTTATGCATGACTTCAGGGTTCTTCAGACTGATGGGGAATGTGCTATAGATGGTCCAACATATAGCACCTATTTAGAAAAGTGTCCTATATGACACCATAACAGTAGAGGAACCATTTTCTGAAAGGTGATCTATCTGTAGCCATTTGTAGCATATTCTCCATTGATCTGAAGAACTCTTTCACAATGCAAAGAAGGCTTTAATCATGCAAAAGGTTCTAAGGTTCTTCAAGTGTTCAGGGTTCTGTATAGAACCGTTTTCTTTAGTAAAGAAGCCCTGTAGAACCATCATTTTTAAGTGTGTAGCATATCATGAGGAGGGTAGGGGTGTTACCCATTATACGTTCCCTCTTTTTCTTTATCTCTCTGTTTCTCTGTCTCTCTTTGTCTCTTAGTTTCTCACTCATTTCTCTCTCTGCCTCTCTTTCTGTGTGTGTATATGTGTGTGTGTGTATGATTCACTGCAGACGAGGAGGATGTTTCGGTTTGAAATGTCGTGCTGGTTTAAGCTGAGCTGGCTCTGACAGCTGGACGCTGCTGTCCCCAGTGGCGCTGTGACAACTAGCCCCTGGCTCAGTGACCACTGGCCTCAACACATCGGGCCCCAGAGCTGGAGGAGGGTGTCTCAGCGTGACGGGGGCTTATACACACACTCCAGCATGAGGTCATACGTCCCATATGTTTAAATACCCAAATACGGTCATATGACACTAATACACACACACACACACACATCCAGTCCTGCAGACCGTTTCCATGCCAACACTTGTTAGACAAACAGAGCAGAGTGACAGATTGACAGAAATAGAAATCATAATTGGTGGCAAAATGGAATGAAAGTGACAGACGTGAAAAAAAAACGCTCATTCTTGCAAATGGATTAATTTCATATTTTATTATATAACTTTTACTAGAAGGTATTTTTATTAAAATCATGGGTCTATTAGAAAGACATATATCTGTAAGGGAGATTTTACATATGTCCCATATGTATTACATAAGGCTGTAAATGACCTAAGGGCTCAGCATGGGCACACGGTTTGTGCTACAGGGGGTTAGCCTTCACTCCTCTCGCATGTCTGAGCTCCTGCTTTGGACGCCTCACAAGAATATGCTCCAACCAAAACATTATGACCAACACAGGCCCTGTTCCGATTGGCTCAGATCTTTGTGCGCGCCCGTTTTTCTGCTTCCAACATCCAAACATCAAAAGCTGACCCAGGACAAGAGCCGCTGCAATCAATCTCGCTGTGTGTTCTGTGTGATCAGACACAGCAGTGCTGCTGGAGTTTTTAAACCCCACAGTGTCACTGCTGAACAAAGAACCAAAAACATCCAGCCGACAGCGTCCTGTGTCACTGATGAAGGACTAGACGACGAGCGACACACACTGTGCAGCGACAGATGAGCTACTGTCTCTGACTTTACATCTACCAACGAGGGAGGAGTGTCTCCACAGTGAGTGGACACCGGGTTTAAAAACTCCAGGAGCTACTGCTGTGTCTGATCCACCCATCCATTACAATGCAGATTAACACACCACAACCTTGTCAGTCATAAAGCTCTATATTCATATATGTACTGGGCATTTTTTTTCTCCTGGCAGCCTGCATTTGGACCGTCGCAGAGGCTTTAATGTGTAACTTTATCTGCTCCACGGTTCCTGTCTGTCTGTTTGAGGGGACCGTGTCCCACATTCTGCTTGACCAACTCCCCCATGAGAATCACTTCCTATGTCTGTCACCCATGGACTTCATACACAGCTGGAGAAATGCGGCTGGGTTGCCGAGCAACCACCACCTGCGTCTCCGATGGAGCTGGAGGCTTCTCGGCTATAGACAATATGTCCAGAAAGGAGATGCTCCATCAGAGTCCTTATAGAGAAACCCGTCTGCTTTGCAGCCACCTCTGGGATGCGTTCAGGAGGGTTACATTGCCTCGTACAAGTCCAGGCTCCGATCTCTTTGAATGAGAAAGGGACCTAGAAGCCTATAATTAAAAACCAAAGCACAATATTGTAATCACTGTCAAAATCAAATGAAGCCTTGAAGGATATAAAACCTCATAGCATTTGGTAGAAGCATAGTCGTTAGCATTTTGGTACGTTACATAGACGACACCCTATGTCTGTGTGGGTTTCCTCCAGGTGACTGTCTGTGAGGAGTGTGGTGTGTTCTCTCTGTGTCTACGTGGGTTTCCTCCAGGTGACTGTCTGTGAGGAGTGTGGTGTGTTCTCTCTGTGTCTGCATGGGTTTCCTCCAGGTGACTGTCTGTGAGGAGTGTGGTGTGTTCTCTCTGTGTCTGTGTGGGTTTCCTCCGGGTGACTGTCTGTGAGGAGTGTGGTGTGTTCTCCCTGTGTCTGTGAGGGTTTCCTCTGGGTGACTGTCTGTGAGGAGTGTGGTGTGTTCTCTCTGTGTCTGCGTGGGTTTCCTCCGGGTGACTGTCTGTGAGGAGTGTGGTGTGTTCTCCCTGTGTCTGCGTGGGTTTCCTCTGGGTGACTGTCTGTGAGGAGGGGGTGTGTTCTCTCTGTGTCTGCATGGGTTTCCTCCGGGTGACTGTCTGTGAGGAGTGTGGTGTGTTCTCTCTGTGTCTGCGTGGGTTTCCTCTGGGTGACTGTCTGTGAGGAGTGTGGTGTGTTCTCCCTGTGTCTGTGAGGGTTTCCTCTGGGTGACTGTCTGTGAGGAGTGTGGTGTGTTCTCTCTGTGTCTGCGTGGGTTTCCTCCGGGTGACTGTCTGTGAGGAGTGTGGTGTGTTCTCCCTGTGTCTGCGTGGGTTTCCTCTGGGTGACTGTCTGTGAGGAGGGGGTGTGTTCTCTCTGTGTCTGCATGGGTTTCCTCCGGGTGACTGTCTGTGAGGAGTGTGGTGTGTTCTCTCTGTGTCTGCGTGGGTTTCCTCCGGGTGACTGTCTGTGAGGAGTGTGGTGTGTTCTCTCTGTGTCTGCGTGGGTTTCCTCTGGGTGACTGTCTGTGAGGAGTGTGGTGTGTTCTCCCTGTGTCTGCGTGGGTTTCCTCCGGGTTACTGTCTGTGAGGAGTGTGGTGTGTTCTCCCTGTGTCTGCATGGGTTTCCTCTGGGTGACTGTCTGTGAGGAGTGTGGTGTGTTCTCTCTGTGTCTGCATGGGTTTCCTCCGGGTGACTGTCTGTGAGGAGTGTGGTGTGTTCTCCCTGTGTCTGTGAGGGTTTCCTCTGGGTGACTGTCTGTGAGGAGTGTGGTGTGTTCTCTCTGTGTCTGCATGGGTTTCCTCCGGGTGACATTCTGTGAGGAGTGTGGTGTGTTCTCCCTGTGTCTGAGTGGGTTTCCTCCGGGTGACTGTAATCTGATAGAGTGTGTTCTCCCTGTGTCTGCGTGGGTTTCCTCCGGGTGACTGTCTGTGAGGAGCGTGGTGTGTTCTCCCTGTGTCTGCGTGGGTTTCCTCCGGGTTACTGTCTGTGAGGAGCGTGGTGTGTTCTCCCTGTGTCTGCGTGGGTTTCCTCCGGGTTACTGTCTGTGAGGAGCGTGGTGTGTTCTCCCTGTGTCTGCGTGGGTTTCCTCTGGTGACTGTCTGTGAGGAGTGTGGTGTGTTCTCCCTGTGTCTGTGAAGGTTTCCTCTGGGTGACTGTCTGTGAGGAGTGTGGTGTGTTCTCCCTGTGTCTGTGTGGGTTTCCTCCGGGTTACTGTCTGTGAGGAGCGTGGTGTGTTCTCCCTGTGTCTGTGAGGGTTTCCTCTGGGTGACTGTCTGTGAGGAGTGTGGTGTGTTCTCCCTGTGTCTGTGTGGGTTTCCTCCGGGTTACTGTCTGTGAGGAGTGTGGTGTGTTCTCTCTGTGTCTGTGTGGGTTTCCTCCGGGTGACTGTCTGTGAGGAGTGGTGTGTGTTCTCCCTGTGTCTGTGTGGTTTTCCTCCGGGTGACTGTCTGTGAGGAGTGTGGTGTGTTCTCCCTGTGTCTGTGTGGTTTTCCTCCGGGTGACTGTCTACATGAATTAAACTCTTACAAAACGTGGTTCTTCAAGGATTCCTTGGTAAAATAACCATGTATTGTAAAAAAAAGGTTCTAAAAAAATGGTAGAAAGCCTGACAACAGCAGAAACGTTTGGTGCTGTGTTCAACCATCTACCGTTTTAAAATACATCTTCCATCAATCTGGGGAATCTTTTAACGATGCATTAACTAAAGACAATGGATTTGTATCGAACCCTGAACACTCAAAGAAGCCCTTGCATAATTCAACGGTTCTTCGCCCAGTGAAAGGGTTCTGTAGATTGATGGAGTCTGTGCTATAGATGGTTCTACACAGGTCTGTGTGTATGAGGGCAGTTGGGTTGTGAATCCCACTGTCATAAAACGCTCAGATCAATAAAAGAAGCCGTAATTATATTACAGCTGCAGTGGGAGGCCTGCAGCAGCTCCACTGAATCGCTAACACACTTAGTTTCGAAAACCCAGCTCATCATCGTAGAGCGCAAATTCTTAAATAAAAATAAGGGATGGCCTGTTGCCCACGGTTTGACAGAAGCGGGCAGTTTCCGAAAGGGAAGTAAATTAGGATAATAATTGTGTTTCCGAGGCTTAATTGCTGGTGGGGAATTAAAGGAGGCTTTCTGCGTCTCTGTAATTATCCCCCATTAACTTTTCAATGGAAGGGCATTATCTTCATCGTTCTGGAAGTTCATCAATACTCTCCAACATTTTCAAATCATGTGCATTTGTGGAGGGATATTCGTGTTAATTTGAATCAAATTTAAACCGCAGCAAAGAACACCAGCCAAAAGCCTGAACCCTGTAATTAAGAGGCTGAAATATTTCCCACAAGCCCCGGTAGGCCGCATGAATGGAGCCTCATCCACAAGCTACGGTGTGTAATACATGTCAGACATGTTATTATGTATATGTTGGTACTAGAAGTACTTGATGTACACTTGTAATACCTATGGGACACGCTATTATTGATGATGTCTCAGCTCATTCCAACTGTATTGGATGGTGCTCCATCACTCAATTACACTGTTATACACTGTTCATATACTGTTATTACATGTTATACAGCTGCTTCAAAGTGCCCCATTTCATTCCATGCATTTCTGTGGAGAGGGTATATACTCCATGCTATACTCTCTCTCTCTCTGTCTCTCTCTCTCTCTCTCTCTCTCTCTCTCTCTCTCTCTCTCTCTCTCTCTCTCCCTCTCTCCTCTCTCCTCTCTCTTTCCCTTTTTTTTCTCTCTCACTCTCCTCTCTCTTCTCTCTCCCTCTCTCCTCTCTCTTCCCTTTTTTCTGTCTCTCTCTCTCTCTCACACTCTCTCTCTATCTCTCTCTCCTCTCTTTCCTTTTTTCTGTCTCTTTCTCTCTCTCCTCTCTCTTTCCCTTTTTTCTCTCTCTCTCCCTCTCTCCTCTTTCCCTTTTTTCTGTCTCTCTCTCACTCTCCTCTCTCTCTCTCTCTCACACACTCTCTCTCTCTATCTCTCTCTCTCCTCTCTTTCCCTTTTTTCTGTCTCTCTCTCTCCTCTCTCTTTCCCTTTTTTCTCTTTCTCTCTCCCTCTCTCCTCTCTTTCCCTTTTTTCTGTCTCTCTCTCTCACTCTCCTCTCTCTCTCTCTCTCTCCTCTCTTTCCTTTTTTCTGTCTCTCTCTCTCACTCTCGTCTCTTCTCTCTCCCTCTCTCCTCTCTCTTTCCCTTTTTTTCTCTCTCTCACTCTCCTCTCTCTTCTCTCTCCCTCTCTCCTCTCTCCTTTCCCTTTTTTCTGTCTCTCTCTCTCTCTCTCACACACACTCTCTCTCTCTCCTCTCTTTCCTTTTTTCTGTCTCTTTCTCTCTCTCTCTCCTCTCTTTCCCTTTTTTCTCTCTCTCTCCCTCTCTCCTCTCCTTTCCCTTTTTTCTCTCTCTCTCTCTCTCTCTCCCTCTCTCCTCTCTTTCCCTTTTTTCTGTCTCTCTCTCACTCTCCTCTCTCTCTCTCTCTCTCCCTCTCTCCTCTCTCTCTCTCTCTCTCTCTCTCTCTCTCTCTCTCTCTCTCTCTCTCTCTCTCTCTCTCTGTGTGTGTGTGTGTTTCAGTTCAGTGTTCACTGGTAAATCCCCCTGACTTTCGAGTCTTTCGTGACTTTATTGTTGTTAATGTAGATCTAAGCTCAGCGTAGTTGGCCAAACGTCCTTGAGCATAGAAACAGCACCATAAATAAAAATGATGATGATGAAGCAGCTCTGACTTTGTAAAATACATTTACAGAAAATGTTTATCATTTATTTATTTACTTATGATTTTTTTATTATAACTGTAAGAATAAAACATTTATTTTGGTTATGAATCATATCATCAGGTTATGTTTAGAAGTTTTATATAACTATTATATAAATATTTTAAATTGTATGTGTTCGTATGATATTTCAATAGTAATACAAATATAGGGTACGGTGGTGCAGCAGGTTAGTGTCGCAGTCACACAGCTCCAGGTGACTGTCTGTGAGGAGTGTGGTGTGTTCTCTCTGTGTCTGCGTGGGTTTCCTCCGGGTGACTGTCTGTGAGGAGTGTGGTGTGTTCTCCCTGTGTCTCAGTGGGTTTCTCCGGGTGACTGTCTGTGAGGAGGGTGTGGTGTGTTCTCCCTGTGTCTGCGTGGGTTTCCTCCGGGTGACTGTCTGTGAGGAGTGTGGTGTGTTCTCCTGTGTCTGCGTGGGTTTCCTCCGGGTGACTGTCTGTGAGGAGTGTGTGTGTTCTCCCTGTGTCTGCGTGGGTTTCTCCGGTGACTGTCTGTGAGGAGTGTGGTGTGTTCTCCCTGTGTCTGCGTGGGTTTCCTCCGGGTGACTGTCCTGTGAGGAGTGTGGTGTGTTCTCCTTGTGTCTGCGTGGGTTTCCTCCGGGTGACTGTCTGTGAGGAGTGTGGTGTGTTCTCCCTGTGTCTGCGTGGGTTTCCTCCGGGTGACTGTCTGTGAGGAGTGTGGTGTGTTCTCCCTGTGTCTGTGTGGGTTTCCTCCGGGTGCTCCGGTTTCCTTCCACGGTCCAATAACACATGTTGGTAGGTGATTGGAGACTCAAAAGTGTCCATACATGTGAGTGTGTGTCGCCCGACACCCAGTGATTCCAGATAGACTCAGAACCCACCGCAGCCCTGAACTGGAATAAGCAGACAACTGAATGGATGCTTATTCCTGCTGTGTTCAAATGATGTTTTCAACCGGACAGTGATCTGCAAACAGCTAATAAAGGACATTCACTTATAACATACATATAATTGATGTATTGGCATGAAAACAATGTGTGTGAGTGTGTGTGTCTGAGTGAGTGGGATGCCAGCGGGGGCCTGAAATAGATAAAGCAAAGCCCAGCCCACGAATCAAGCCACAGTGCCAGGGCCTGACACAGCTGATCATGACAGATGGTGTCATCTCCGAAACTTGACCAGTGGCACAGAATGACAGCCTGAGGAAAAGAGCCAATCGAGAACCATGGATATTAGGTACTGTACACTGAGCTCTCTCTCTCTCTCTCTCACTCTCTCTCTCACTCTCTCTCCCTCACACACACATATACACACACACATTCACACAATGTTTTATTTGTTTTTAAAACAGAAACGTATGCTACAAATAGGGGACATTCAGCCTATTAATGCCCTTGAGTTCAAAATAAATGTTGGATGCAAATTTCCATATGGAACATATTTAGCAGTGTGCGACTGTTCACGGTTCAGAGTGAGGTTCAGAGCAGAGGTGATGATCCTGCAAAAACAATGATCGTTTAAGATTAAAACATCTCTGTTTATTCTTGCAGTCGAATCACTAACGATGGTGTGTGTGTGTGTGTGCCTGTACTCGCGTGCACGAGGGCGTGTCGACAACACACAGAGTCCTATAGCTCCTCAGGGATGCCAATATATTTGATCATGACGCAGGTTAGCCCCAGCGCTGATCACATGAGCGTCTAAATGCGGTGTGCTTTGTTTTGCTGCACACTTTGGCAGCGTGGGAGCTGTCTGTGGTGCTGAACCCAGTCTCTCCGCCTGTCTGAATGGAGGAGAGCTGTTTCGTGGTGCTGAAACTGGTTTCTACCGCGTTTCATTTCTGAAACGGCTGTGAACCAAAACCAAAATTGTTTTATTAGAGAAAATATTCACATCCAAGCTCTTCTCAAAGCACTGAGGAGAAATTGAAGCCACTGTTCCTTCTATGCTCGTGCTTCAACGTATTAATCTGATAGAGTGTGT